>NW_023397186.1:1033078-1262638 GCF_011125445.2 Fundulus heteroclitus | reverse complement strand
AACGCATGCCTTGCATTACAACAGTAAGCACTGCATGACTCAGAAAATCTTTGTGACATGATGAATTTAAGGGGAACTAAATGTTTTTCTTCTTTTCTCTTTGAAGTGAACAATAGCTGTCAGCAGTGTTTTTGGTGAGCTATAAGCTTCACCAGGACTGAACCGTAGGTGCAGCCATTGTTAAATTGAAATAAATGTTTTGTGTAAACCAAGGCACAACTGTAAAACATATGGTTATGGTACATATGGCACAAATATAGTTATAGTAATAGTCTAATAGTATTTGACAAAGAAAATGTGCACACACAAGCTTTAAGAAACAAGTCAAATGCATTCTCAGATGCAAGAAACACCCAAATTATTCACAAAAAGACTAATGGAAAAATAAGAGGAATGAAGCTGCAGCTTGAATTTATTATTATTATTTTAATATTAACAGTTCTCTCTGACCAACAGGTAAGAAACTAAACTAATGGCACTCGTGTTTCCTTTCATTTACTTGAGTGGCAATTTTCATAGCTGCTGTGCTAAAACAGAATCAGTGGTTCATTAAAGAGGAACACCAGCCTTTTTTCACCTTTTTAAGAGCAGATAAATTTACATAAAAAAATAATTAGAGCCGAGGAAAGTTGTCCCTATGTTTTAAAATGACAATACATATCTTGATTCAGTGAGAATGTAGCCTAAACCTTCAGGTCAGCAGTCCCCGACATGAATATTCATATGAATGATGCCGGCAGTGTTGTAATGCAAGGTTGGTGGTTGTTTCTGAGCCTCCACCAGAGCAGAAGTGAGTAAGACAGAGTTTGAAAATGTACCAACTATATCAAGAAGACAATTGAGATAACTGTCACAGTAATAGAAGAGTTACCACATGGTCAGCTTTCATGACACAGCATGCACTCCACACAAGTCACATGAAAGATTAGTTTGTTTTTATTTCTGTAGTCTGTTTATCTACAAGTGATAGTTGACTTAGATGGTGATGTGCCAATTTCTGCACATCTGTTGATGCACACATTTAGTTTTCAGCAACGTTAAAAAGGGACATAAGCTGTTTGAACTAATGACTGTAGTAATATTCAATTTAATTACAGAAGACCCATAGTATTAATGTTGACTTGTCACTAATACAGCAACCTTCATATAATCAATGTAAATATGTTATTTGCTATTCTACTTTACCCTGTGATTCCAAATAGCAGCCAATCTATGTAAAAATGGCTCTAAAATCCATTGCTAGAAATATGACGAGCAATTTCAGTCAACCCTCGCATCCACATGCACCTTTTTACAGAGTTCTTACCAACTGAGCTGACTTTTCTGCGTCACCTTTCCTTCCCCTTTTCTCATTTTTCTTTCTGAAGATCTCTTGGAGCTGTAATGAGAGAAATAATTTGGTGTTTTAACGAGATTTATTCCAACAGTTTTCCTATAGTAGGAAAAAAAACAAGATTGTGGTTCACAAGTTTTCATTTATTGTGGAGTTACTCTGGTACATAATTATGGTGCAGGCTCAAATATACACATAAAGTGGCAATTCAAAGCAGGTGATTTACATTTTATTGTTCACCGTTCAGAGTTTTGCTTTGCTCTGTTTGCCTAATTTGTACCGTTTGCATCGCTCTAAGCATTTCCTTCGCATCGCGGACCACTAATCTGATCCTAAAAGCGTGTTTACAGAGGAATAATCTGCAAATAATTCGCTTCAAACATCTCGTTCGTCTTCGGTGTGAACGTACCTTTAGGGTTGAATGATATTTTGCTGTGTCTCTTGGAGCCGCCCACCTTGGTGGGATTTTTCAAAATGTGTCTGGGGGCTGGGATATTCCTTTAAATCGGGGTGAATTACTCTTTAAAAGATGGGTCCATCCATGCCAGAAAACCAACTTTGAAGTAATTCTACTGATTATTTCAGGAAAAGTAGTCAAATATTGGACCAGAACTAAGAATGCATGTATATATTTAAGCCTGTATGTATAATTTTGACTTGCACAGATAATAGAACATTCACAATAACTCAAATATCAGAGACAACAGAGGTGATGATATAAATTCCTTTAAAATGTATTTGAATAGGTTTACCTTTCAGTGACTATTATTGTTTGGAAAACACAGAAATCAGATCTATTGCTGCAAAATTCAATGTGGGAAATATACCCTAACTAGCACCTGGCTGCTCCCACAGGATTTTAAACCATTACCACCCCCTGCTGCTGTAGTACCACCCCACTCCCACCCACCTCCACACTCACTCAAATCCCTTCCTGCCTGCAGCATCTTCTGTTCAAACCCTTGCATCCTGCTGTGAAAATAACACGCATGAAGCCCTTCACAAAGGCTACAATCACTCCACAAAGCTGTTCAAATAGGTGATCTCATAATAAACCCTTTTCAGGTGCTTTAAACACGAAAAGAGCAAAAGGTGGATTTAAAAAAAAATTGCATCTCTAAGCAATACATAATTTAGATGAAAAAATAAACATACATAAGGTTTCTGTTTTTCATATTTGTCACATTTTGTTAAATTAACAGAAATTTGCAATGTTGTTTTAAAGAGTTCACATTTTATGTCTAAACATTCATCATAATTTGCTGCCACTCAGAATAAATTCTCCTAGTAATCAACTAGGATCACAAATCATAAACATTCAACTCTACAAAATCCAAAATACAGTGAAACAAACTGTTGAACGTCTGACGTTTTTCACGTATCATGCAAAGGTAATCCTCTAAAGCTGGCTTTCAGTATATTTAATAGCCAAAATAACACAGATATGTTTTATCTGATGGTCATTCTCTCTGTACAACTCACCACCAGGAACTCCCTCTTGTCCACCATCTGGTTGCCGTCTGCATCAAACATATTGAAAGCAATCTTAAAGCCAGCATGTGGTTCTGGGGAACAGATAGGAAAACACACACAGTGTGAGTGCATGCATGAAGGTAATTGCAAAGCCATAAATAACGATGAAAAAAGTAGCAGGCAGGGAAATAATGGTTTTATTTTGGTAAATGAAGTCTCTCAGTGAAGTACCCTATTCTTTTACAATAACTCTGGATGCTGGTTTAATCTTGCCGATAATCTCTGGAACTAATGTGGCATACCTTTTTTCTGCTTCAAGAGCATATACAGACTAAATTAAAGGAGTATTTACATTTTTTTTATCAAGTCAGGAATGTATAACACATAAAGTGCTCCAGTTTAAAATATAAAATCCTTGCTCAAATTAACATGTATATATATATATATATATATATATATATATATACACATACATGACATACATGCAGACAAGTTGGGGGAATCCCCTTAAAAAGCTTTTAAAGGAGACACTCTAGCAATGTTCCATTTAATTCGTAGCGAACACAGTGGAAACAAGCAAATAACATCTGTACTTTTTTATAGTTGTCATTCACGTAAAACAAACTGCTTGGTTCACATCTGACCAAATAATTTCATCTAACTGGCTTCTTTTTGGCTTGCCAGTAATTAAGATGCTTGTGTTTTTTTCTTTACATCATCAGACAAGATTGGTGGAATACATCCTCCTTCAGCCCCTATACACCTATGGCTGAATTTTTCATTTAGTTAAAATGTCAGTGATGAATAGTAGCTTTGTTCTAAGAAACAATAAAAAAAAACGACATTTTAATGGTAAAGTATCTGCTGCAACTGCAAACCTCATGCTGATGAAAGGCATTAAGAACAATTCCAGAAACTACATGTTTTGAATGCATTGTACCCTTGATCAAAAAACTCAAGTTTGGTGCAAGAAAATAAATGTTCATAAAAAAAAAAATTGTTCCATATCTGATTAAAAAAATGAAAAATGTAGTGAAAAAAGAATGTGTAAGGATTGAATTGACTCACTTGTCAGGATGCAGAGCAGAAAAAGGTATTCCGTGTAGGAGATGATTCCTAGTGATGAGATCAAGACCCAGAGTTAGAAAGGTCACATTTAAGGCACTCCTGCACAATGTTTATGGAAGTTCAAAGCTCCTGGCCTCTTGTGCCTCACATGAAGCCATACACACTAACACATACATAATCCTCTCCACGATGAAGATAGTATCTTGAAATGTGTCTTCTTCCTACTGAGCCGCCGAGAGTCATTTGGCCCCACACAGTGTTAACAAAAGCATCCAGAGGAAGACATGTTTGTGTATATGTGTGTGTGTTTGGATAGGCAAGTGAAACACGTTTTAGAGAGTTTTCCTGTTTCAGTCACATTTACAATCTCTTGTTCTTTTTTCTCACTTTCTGTCTGATCACTCTGATGGTTCAGGGTAACTTGCTGTGGAAGGCTGCTCCCCCACCGGTGCTAATGTATTCATGAGTGTGTGTGATGGTGAACATGACACCAGTTAGAGTAAGTGTGAGCTTTGTGTTTAGCTGAATGCTGAGTGCTTTGTGTAGACCAGCTGGTTTGGAACTGGACTCACTTTAAAACCGGTGCAGATCGAGACCTGAAAAGACCAGAATACACTCTGAAGCTACTCAGGTTTCTGCATACAGTCTGTATGTTTGTGCTCCCATGCTTTCAGTGACACAGTAATAAATAACGGCGGGCTTACACTGAATACGGTGCGAGTTACGGTCTTGACCAGTGGTCAGGACCGTAACTCGGGACCGCCGCAGTGGTCCCGAGTTACGGTCCTGAATTTCATGAGCCAAACAGGAAAAGTCAGGGGCCAGACAGGAGAGAGTACCAGTGAATTTCCAAATGAAACCCACCCACCAACTTATGCTAACTTGGCTAATATAAACAAAAAAGCAAAACAGAAAACCAAGAAAACACTGGAGGAAGAAGTAGAATATTTATGTGCACGGATAACAAGTTTTGCAAATGACTGTATGGTCTTTAGGGAAGTTCTAAACTTTTTGTGAGCTCTATTTCAAAATATTCAGCAAATGTTTTGTAGTATCTTAATTATATATGTAAAAGACCAAGTAGAAAGTTGCAAAAATGGGGAACTATTGCAATGAATATGGTAGCTGTCCAACCATTTTACATGTAGTAATATATCCTTTATGCCATAATGAACTAGAAGGAAAATGATGCACGGTTTTTAAATATGTTTAGAAATAAATAATAAAATAATAAAATATTGACCAAAGTAATGAGCAAGAATAAATGAAAACTAATAAATAAAGGCAATAAAACAAATTCTAAAACCACTATTTGTGGGATTACAAATGAAAGCCTTTCGATGGGCAGTATTTTTCTAGAGAATAAGCTATTAGCTCAGTCTTACTTGCAATATAGCTTGAGCTCAGAGAAATTTAATAGGGAACATCTGCGATCATTAATTTCGAAGTCTTGTCACTAATTCTCAATTGAACTTTGGGCCCGGACTTTAACTGAGCCATTTAAAGGATGGATGTGCTTTGAAGTAAACCACTCTATCGTAGCTCTAGCTACATGTTTAGCGTGGTAATGCTGGATGGTGAAGTCAAGTGGAAATTGTGTGCAATATTTAGAATTTAGGCCAGAAAGTTTAGATTTGGTCTAATCAACTTTGGTCACCTTCTTTCACGTGTTTTTATGTCCAATGTATGGCTTGTGGCAAATGTTACACTAGACTTCTTATGGCTTTCTTTCAACAATAGTTTTCTTCTAGCCAATAAGACCAGCTTTGTGGAGTGCACACCTAATGGTTGTACTGTCAATGGATTATCTCCCTTGAGCTTTGGGTCCTGAAGCTCCTCCAGAGTTATCATCACTGTTTAGATTTTTTCTTTGGAAAACCTTTTGAAAACCGTGTATCGTTTTTCTGCAAGCGCACAATTATACGCTATCTTGTTTTGGGCCATCATGTAAAATCCTGTTAAAATCCATTCTTGTCAGTAGTTGTAAAGTGACAACTTGCGGGAAAAAAAATGGAAAATTTTAAAACTTTTGTTAGGCACTGTATGTCCATGGAAAATCCGAAGATATGCAACAGAATTTGTAGGGTGTTGCAGATTTTATTTGGGCTTTTGTGTTTGCAATTTCAGAACTAAAAAAATTGTCTTTTTGCAAAATGTCCATATTGTTCAAACTGACTACAGAACAAAGAAGACCAAAATTCCAAAAGGTTTTGTATGACTCAAGTGTCTTTAAGTCATTTATAATGGCATACTAGTTAAAGAGTTAAAAAAAAAAAAAAAAAAAAACTTACAAGAAATACCTTATTCAAAATACCAAACTTCAAATGTCAGACACACTATAAAACATAATCAAAATGATTTTTGGTCTTTCGGTCAATTTACAAAGAAGGTAAAAAGCCATGGTACAGATACCATTTAGTAGAGAAGTAAACAGCATAATGTTGGTCCTTTTGTTGAAGGCTGAGCTTAAAGGAATTGAGATGTCAGACTGCTCACTACAATGATTTGTAATAACTCTGACTTGTAAATGTTTGTCATGTCAGTGTGCAGCCAGGTATATTACAGATGTGCAGAAAACACTGAAATAATGGGCTGTGTTCAGGCAACACTGTGCGGTACTAATTTTCTCAATGACAGTCAGATTCAGTTATTTTCAGAATTTTATAGCAACGCTCTTTGTGCACACTGGGATAGAGATGAGTGTCTTCTGTCAATCACATGCACATAAAGACAGAAACAAATACATGCACTTACAGCTTACAGAAAAGTATTGAAATAAAGTTGGAAAAAGGCGAATAAACAAAAAGTGTTTTAACATTGATTAAAGTTAATATGTAAAACATTATTCTTTATGTGTTTAGCTTTTATTCTTACATCCCATCCTTTTCTAATCTATCCTACATCCTCACAATCATTGGGATAGTCAGTTCTCTTTCGTCACTTCCAAATGAAAATTGAAAGTTAGGAGTCCTCCTACACGTGTCCCTATAGACCAAACCAAACCTGAGCATAATTTTGGTATCATTAGAGCGGGACTGAATCACACATGACATGCTATTTTTAGCCTCTCCCTGTGTGTGTGCGTGTTTCAGTGTAATTATCACTATAGGGAATCAGTCCCTGACTGTGCGATTCCTCTTTTATGTGCTCTTGTAGCAAATGCTTAATTAGGGCAAGCTTATTTCTCAGCTCATCAGGAGAGGAGAGGAAAGCAAAGGAGGCTGATTTTTTTCGTCAGCAGGTTGTTTAGCTGAGCGGAACAGCATGACAACAACCTGGATTAGTGACACCTACAGTGCAACAAAAACTCACAAGTATCATTTAATCAGAGATTTAAAGGGAAGCCCTGTGCTCACAATGCAGTGTTAAAAAGTGTCAGAAGACCTGAATATTTCCCAGACTACCAACAATTTTACAGTTATTCATAGATCAGTTATGTGAGCAACAATGATTTCAACAAACAATGATGTATATAATATTTCACTAGGACAAGAAGACAAGTCTCAAAAAGCCAGACTGTAACTGAAAATGTTCTTTTTCAGGAATCTTGAATTACAGCTGCACAAAGAAACATTGACTGGTGACTTTTCTGCTTGATAAGTGAGCAGCCAATCGGAAAAGCAAAATTCAAACATTTTCCAGTCAATAAACGCAGCTCACTTAGCACTAGTGCTGTTATTAAAGCAATTTACACAATTAATCAAGAAAGAAAAAAAAATGCGATTGAATAAGGCAGACGGTGTTGTGAAGTTACTTTATATTATTATATGGTTAAACACAGAGATTTTTACGCTTTTGTATAGTACAGAAAATGGGATTCATACATCAATATATTCCTAGTTAAAAAAGTGTCTTGAATGATCCAGAAGGTCCTGCAATGAGCTTAAGGAAACGCAGCGTTTAGTTTATTACAATTTGCAACATAAATATAACTAGTTATCTGTCATGATTTAGGTTTTTGTTTGCCTTGTTTTGGACTTTTCTGGACTAATTAGTTTCCACCCAATCAGCTCTGTCCACTCCTCAGTCACCAGTCAATTAGCCCAGATCAGCTTCACCTGCTGCCAGGAATTACTGCCAACTCTGCTCACCTGTTCTCCTGTCTACATATACCTGCCTCAGCCAACTCACCCTGGCCAGATCGTCTTGCCTGGTGTGATGGTCTCTGTCTTTATCAGTGCCTGTGCGCTCAGCCAGCTGGACTCTTCTGCTTCGTATGTGTTTTCAGTCCTCACTGATGAAAGTTGTCAGTGTCTGCGTGCTGCACAAGTCTGCCTGTTTCAGGTTTGGCCTGGTATGGCCTGTCACTGCCTGCAACCCCTGGTCAGTCTGGTTGTGCTTGCCTGCCTCACCTGCTACTACTCATCCCCTTCAATAAACCTTCTAAAACGTAACTCTGTGTCCGGTTTGAATATCGGGTCCGCACTTGTAATCTTTACAGTTATTTTGAATGCATTTTTACTTCTTTTAATTGGTTCTTTCAGGTTGAATCGAAACAGATATAATTAAAACTAGCCTTTTGATTTGAAATAGAGATAATTACTGAAACCGTTCAACTCTGGAAAGAAATATTCTGGCGATTTTCTTTTTGTCCACATTGCTCAGCTGTATTAAGCACTACCAAGGCAACTAACAAACACTCTGCGGTGTTTTAGGTGCTCTGTACAAGTGGTTATTCTGTTCAAGTAAGGTGTTTTAAAAAGGATGTCAGAGGAAGCACAAAAGGTGTAAGAAGTATTTTTTTTTCCAATCATTGAAGGCATCACATTAAGCTCTACCAGGTTGTGCTGACAACATTCTTTGGTGTGGACACTAAAAGTTAGCTACTCTCAACATTAATGAGGCTTAGCACAGCACAGGCTTTACAGCAACTCATTAGTTGCTTAAAATGAAGGCTGTTCTGTAGTGCAGCGTTGCGTTGCAACAAAAAGATCCTGGGTTGGAATCTCAGCCTTGGCTCTCTGTGCATGAAGTTAGCATGTTCTCCACATGCATGCCTGGGTTCCTTTCATCAAAAACATGACTGTTAGGTTAACCGGTCTCTCTAAATTACCCTAAGTGGGGGGGGGGGGGGGGGGTGCAATTAATTATTCTCTGTGTCACAATTTTACCCTCTTGCCCAATGACTGTGGCAGAAACGCACAAGGTCTGCTGCAACCTTGAACAGATAAGGGATGTAGACAGTAGATGGATGTTTCAAATGAAGACATACTATCTAAAAAGACACAATTTTCTTCAACATTTTGAGACCTGTATGTGGTTTATTTAGGCTCTTAGAGAGAGGCTTTCAAAAAATAATTGGAAAGCTGGGCAGAATACGGTAAAATTGTTCTGTTTGACCCTTTTCAACTTTGACTCTGACTTAGAAAAACTGGCACTCTTTTCAAAACCTCAGAGTTACGGAAGCATCACCTTTCCTTAGAATATATGTATAGAGGCTGCTGTTTTTGTACTGATAACCGTGGCAAATATGCTAATTGTTAAGATGCTAAAGCTAGTTTAAGTCTTTGTTGGACAGTGATTCTCGGAGGTCAGAAATTGGCCATGAGATTCTGATAGGTGTATCTTTGGCTCAAACTGTAACCTTATCTACTATAATGCAGGAGCCATATAGCTAAATGAAAAGTAAAAGCTATCCAAGCATTAAATATAACCAATATAATACACATAAAAAAGCTTAATCAGAAGAGAAGAGAATCAGCAAAAAGATGCTTTTCATACTTTCCAACAATTTAATCTCCTTTACCAACCCCCTAGTACTAGAAGATTTGTTCATGAGTAGAAATTTGATAACCAATGTTTACTCAATTTACTTTTTGCAAGAAACAACCATATATGGGGTATTTTATAATATGAAAAAAATCCCTAGGTGATTGTTCCGGTCCATGATGTATGCTACTTATCTTCTGACAAGTGCATGAATTTTCTTATAGAGAATTCTTGGATGCATCTAAAGATAACAAAAAACGATTGGGAAACTAGTTTTTGCTTACAAAACATTCATAAACAGTGTTTATTATTCGTTGTGTCTTAATATCTGACTTACAAAGCAAAAAGCATTAATGAAATGAGGGTCTTCACATCTAATTAATGCCATTTGAAAAAAAATGAGGTCTACAAATGCAGAGAAGTAATGAATGGTTTGTATCCAAATGTGTGAGTATGTGTCTCTACTGACCTCTTTCTCTCAGGTTACGGAAGAGTTTGGAGGATCCTCTCCATACAGGAGGAGTATCTGATAAGATTTTCTCCAGCTCCTGACATATACACACAAAAATCAGATTAAAGAAAATGACAGGTTGTCACACTAACTTTGAACTTTATAAAGAAATAGAAAAAGGTCCCATGCAATGGAAAAAATATCCCTGTGAGAGGCCATTTATTCTCACATTGTAACAGAAAGGTTGATTTTAGTACGTTCTAGTGTAAAAAATATGCAAAATATACTTAGAAGATGTGCCACGAAATGTCTGCTGCACTAAATGATATGTGGTGCTATAATTAGGACATATTGATTTTTTTTGTATGTTATAATGTTTTGGAAATCAAAGATATATAGAAGACTGAAAATAACTACGATAGCAAAGCAAGATACATCAGAAATAACAAATTACAAAGGACCTACGCAACCATGCATCTTTCTTGTGTTATGCAGGTACTGACACTGCATGAAACTAGCATGTTAAACTGAAAAACTCTGCAGAGTGAAAAACCAGCAGGAGATGTAACATGCAAAAGACGTCTGCCTGTGAGGAGACACAGGAGAGAGCAGGGATATAAAGTGTGTTTCCCACCTGTTTGGTCAGGGACCTCCATGGCCTCTTGTCTGCCAGGGAACAAGACAAAGGAGGAGAAAGAGAAAGACGAGAAGAGAGCTTGGGTGGGCTTGGTCAGATAGCATCTGTATGATCTAGAAAAGGGTCCTAATGTGCAGGGTACAGTCACAACACACACATCTACAAATACACAGACACACACACCCTCGCTGTATATACACCCATCATAGCAGACCCATTTGTACTGTCTGAAGTGGTCCTTGCTTCCCTTTGTAGTATGTGGAATGTCCCTGTAAAAGCACATACTACTTTTGTTCTGTTTTATACAACAAAGTTCATCTAATTCAACTTCAAAGAGGGCAGCGGAGGACGGCTGCTGCCGACAGGCTACGAGCAGCTGTATCGCATGACAGCGAGCCAGGGGGACATGTAAACACACACATACAGGTGCACGGTCTGCACGCTATTCAATCAAATGACCACTGAAAAGAGAAATTGTTTCTGATAGCATCAGCGTGCAATCACATTTCTAAAATTGGAAAAACTCAAGCCTGTGCCCACCAATTTAGATATTTACCGGTTAAGAGAGAGAGTACATGGGAGCAAATGGAATGTGTGTCTGACTAACATTAACCTCAGACTAAACAAAAGCTGTAAAGCCATCTGCTTTGAGGCTGGCTGCTTAGACCTAATCTGTTACAACTAGCAGCAGGCTGACAGGTTCTGCAAAGATGTGCTCATAAACCTAGAATTTTTCACAGCCTTAACACATGGCAAAAAAAAAGACTTAAATAAACCCAGACACTGATGGAAACAAATAAAGATCAATAATAGAGATCTGTAAAAGTGTCAAATAAAATCAAAAGTAAGCTAGAATATCATTCAAAGAAAGGGAACTGAACTAGATTTTAGGTTTAACTAGGCAGGATTCATTTGGAGATTGATGTGTATGCCTAATCAGAAGCACATTTTGCTTATAAGTGTTTACTATATAATATCTGCAGATTAAAGGGCTAAAGCTAAAAGTAGCTGGATGTCACAACCTTGTGAGAAATATTTTTGACACAATTGTAAACTAAAATAAAAATAATTTATAATTTTTTTGGGACTCTGGGACTTGAGTAATACCTAACCAAGTAGAATTTGATAGCAAACCAAATCCTATTGTATATATTTTCTGGGTTCTTAGACAGTCAGATGCTCATCAGTTACCCACGTCACATTATTTTCAGCTTTTAAAGACTAACTTAGATGGTTCTGTTTGGGGATCATCTGATAATATGAAGAACAGCTCCAATGACGTTTAAAAGATAAATGTTTGCACAAGTTTGAAGTGACTGTGGCTTTTGTACAACTATGGACAAAGGTCGAAATATGTACATACAATCCCAACCAATGGTTGGATGGATGTCATTTAGTAAGCGGCAGAGAAACTACATGCTTCTGTCTACATGACTGAATATTCTACCACTCGTTCAATCAGAAATCGTAGAGCTTTTATTTTTAATTGGTTGGGTTCCTGTGACTGATACGGCTTGTAAACATAGTTTACACATTTTCAATAGCCCTAGGGTCAGGACCATTGCACAATTTTAAACCGATTTACCCCTCCCAAAAGCAGCTTCTGTGTCTTTGGGATTATTGTTCAGTTGAAATATCCTTGACCTAAACCCTCAAATGAAAGAAAATAGTTGAGAATGATGCCAAATCTATCAAGGATTGAGACTACCATGAGCTAGAAACTGCTTCATGTAACATTTCTGTGGTAAGAAAAGACAAAAAGCTATTTGCCCTCAATAACAATAAGTGTGTTTGGAACGATAAAGATAAGGCTTTCAAACCTAAACATTACAGTCAAACATGATGGTCGTAGCATTATTGTGGTTTTTATTTTTTGTTTGTTTGTTTGTTCTTTTGCTGCCATTGGTTTTGGTCTATTGCACAAAATGGGCAGGGGCTCAACCATTGTCTTGTCTGACCATAAAATCTTTCTCAGGAGGCCTTGGATTGTTCATTTCGACAGCTGAAAACTTCAGCAAACTTTAAGGTGTGGAGTTTAAAGAGAGCCCTCATTGTCAGCCTATATTAATGCCAAGGTTGCTCTACATTTTTACAGTGACACGGGTATTTTTGTGAACTAAAACAGGTTTGAACCTCAGTAGTGCTTAGGTTGCTCTTAACATCCTAATTCATTTCCTCGACTCTGGGGGTGACAGTTTCAGTCAGATTTGTGAACATTGGACACAGCAGGACCACCATTTTCAAATCTGACAATCTGTTTTGAGAATTGATTTTACAGGCTAACATTAAGTTACTGAAATGGCTCCAACCTCACCTCTGTGGAACATGTATGAACTAGGCTTCAGATCTACATTAAGTTCAAACTTGTGGTCCCAAATCTAGTTTCTTTTTAAATTTACTAAAACTGTTTATTATAATCATTTCATCCTACAATAGGGATTACTCAACTTCAACTTTGTAAATAAACACAATGATGAGAGAATATAAACATCTGATTGGAAAAATAAGAGGAAAGATTTTTGATAGGAAATCAGAATCATATGATGCTGACAACATTTAAATTTCCTTTGGGACTATCAAGACTCATGTTGATTTGAATTGCCTTTACTGTGTCTTGCATTCATTTTAGACAATTATTTGTGTTTTAATTGTATGCATTTAAATCTTTTTTTGGTAAAATAATCCATTTACTATAGAATATAAATTCATTTGCATCAGTTGTTGGTAGCTGGCGCAGTTAAATCTACTTATTATTGCTTTTCTGAGATTGGAAAAATGCTTACGTAAGTGTGTATATTTCATTACGGTGTCAACACCTAAATAATAAATATTTTGCATTTTAAATGAAAGTATGTACTATACTAAACATACTCAAACATTATCTCTAAACTAGTTGTTCTCAAATGTTTTCTGCTGCGCCCCCTTTGAAGAAGGAACAATTTTCAGCCACCACCCCCGCCTCCGCACAAATGGATCAAAAATATAACTTTTATTGTTTTCAGATTATCCAGAATCCCCTGTCAAATGAATAACATATATGGGTTCATTTATAGCATGTAACAAGGTTTTCTGAAACCTTTCAACATTGCCAAACTTTTTTTTAGCTATATAATATGAACAACGATATAAACAACTCATACCTACAGTCAGATTTTAACTATGAACCTCATATGGCAAAAATAATATCAAGCCATCAATATTACAGGTAAACTTCAGTTACATCAAGTTTTTGGTGCGTTTTTTTAGGAGTTTATTAATAGTATTCATCATACTACTGATCGCAGGAACTGAACAAACAGCAGGGGGTGCTGTTGTCACTTTTAGAATGCCCGTATTTTCTGGATAAAAAAGAACAAGGCTTTTCTTGCGTCCCCATGCAGTATCGTCACGCCCCCCTAGGGGACGTGTCCCACTATTTGAGTAGCACTTCTCTATTCTCTGTGTTGGGAAAATATTCTAAATGCGGTCTGAAGACAGTTTTGTTTAAAAAAAATAAATAAAGTAAAAACTGTCTGATACATACTTCTTGGTTCACTCATGGTAACAGACTCGATGAAGTTCTGTGGAGTCATGTATAGCTGTCCTTCATACTCCACAGAGCTGAACATCCGGAAACGATGCTCGTGGGATGACATGTGAACATCTCCATTCTCAAAGTCAAACGGACGTGCCTGCAAAACATTAAAACTACATTTTACACAGATCCCACTGATAGTATCCGAATTGCAATGACTAGCATACAAGGAATCAGGAGGAATCTAAAGAAGTTATTTGCATGCAAGGTATTATAAAAGACAAGAAAATGTTGAGTTCATTTGTTTTGGATGTGTGTGTGCAAAAAGGCTTGGTCAGTGGAGGGAAGTGTTGCAGTCAGGTCAGTCAAAAATGACAGGAGGTTTAACTAGGCAGGACAGAAGTGACAGAAGAACTAACCTGGCCAGCCAGATTGATAATGTGTAGCACTTTAGTTCTGCACATTATCAATGTGGGACTGCTCCTTTTCAATACATTTGGGGAAAGGAGGGAATTTCAGCAGAACTCTGAGCTGCTTAGGCAAAGCGACACCTAGTGCTCACCTCCCAAAGGTTGGTTTTAGCCAATCACTGTATCAAATTAAAACGGAAGCAGCAGGCATCATGAACAGCCACAAGAAGGTAAACTAGTCAAGGCACTTCTTGCTGTTCTACAATCATAGAAGAAATTGTGGATTCTTACACAAGAATGTCATGTTTGTGTTGGTTTGACTGTGGGCTCAGCTGCTCTTGCTTTTGCCGCACCGGTAAGTCCCGCCTTAAATCTCAATACTGCAACATGATTGGCCAGAACCGTTTTTGGTTAGGACACGGACTGTTGAAGCCAGAGCGGTTCAAGATGAAATCTCGAGTGTTTGTGAACGCACATATGCTGCGAGAATTCATCTTGCAGGCAAGTTTACTGAAGAACTTCAACTCTGCTGAACGTTTAGACATTCACTCAGCAAAAAGTGAAGCACAAAAAAGAATACCTAAAGCTTTAGTATGTTTCAGGACTAAACATAATCTGTGATATACTCAAGTGGCAGTATAAATAATATTCCCACTCTGTGGCGCCTCCAGGAAATGGATTTAATGTACCTTAAAAGAGTAGTCCAACACATAATTTAATTTTCTAAGTGACACATTAAAGGAAACTGTTCTAAACCTTCTTTATGCACTAAATGAGACGTGTTGGAATCAGTAATTTCTTCTTAGTTACAGTCAGGTTAAACATCATTGAGTCACAATAACAGGCCAAATGGCAAACTGTAATCATGGGGCTAATCCAAAAAAAAAATTCAAAGTTTTAATGAAAAATATCTTCAATTTGACAGGATCATATTTCTAATAAATCTCAATGTTAGTTAAATATATGTATTACCACAGTTAAAACTTGAAAAAACTATTTAATCTTGAAGGCAAGAAAAAGTCTTCCTGCTTGCTGCCTAGGAAGGCACAAATTCCATGGCTGTAAAGCCTTCTGAGTCCCAATGTTTCATGGAACGGCAAGATCCAAGCTAAAACTTCCCATTCTCCAACTCCATTACTGTTGAACTTTTATAATGAGCATATCCATCTATTCCTGGCACACAGTCTCTATATAGCTCTCTGAGATTATAAATAGCGTCGACGCTTCTGCTGCAGCTAAACAAGAGCATACAGGCACACACAAACACACACACACACAAGCCGGTACTACTTTTTCCTTGATTAGTCTCTCTCTCTGCCTTTCAGTTGGGACTTTGGGCTTCAGCTTGATTAGCTGCAGTGCTACATCAAGAGATTGTTCTGCATGAAACTGTACAATTAGCAGAGAGGTTTCCAAATTTAAACCTGCTTGGCTGCAGGCCATGGCACACAGAGTTCCTGCTCGGCTCAGCAAACATGCTAATGAGCGCGCAAGTTCATTCATAAAGCTTTAATGCTTCCTTTACCAAAGGGGCTCTAGAAGGCATGAGTAAGAGATGAATACTTGGCTTTTTGGGAGTTTACTGTAATGAAGATTAGGAGCATCTATACCCATGGGATTCCCTTTCACTAATGAATAAAGTTTTTAAAGTTTTGCCCAGGCAACAAGGCAGACATCACACGCTGCACAACATGATAGAAAATGATGTTGGCTCCCCTAAAAAAGAGAATTGTTTAGTTGTAGGGAGCATAGACTGGAATTTATATGGTACACTTTGTTCTTGTGTAGTTATCATGTATCCACAACTAAAACAGTTTCTGATGCTTTGCCTACTTCTCATGACTGCACAGCAGATGCTCCAGGTGTTTTCCCCTTTGGCATCAGGGTGTTTTCCCTTCACAGCTGCAGCTTATTTTCTCTCTATAGTGTTCTCAGTATCGCTTATAAATCAACCTGTGTTCTCAGTATTTCCTATAAACCACTCCGTGTTGACTTCAGTTGTTTCGATTCGATTAAAACATCCAGTCATCTAGGCAAACTGAAGTCATTTCGACAGTGCATCATAAAAGTATTGTATGTGACAGAACAACACAGAGTAGCACATGATTGTAGTGTTGACAAAATCTGGAAAGTGTGGTGTGCATTTGTATTTAATCTCTCTGATTTCCCCTTTGTAGAACCACCTTTCATTTGAATTACAAATAGCAATTAATATAGAGGCAACGTTTTTGCCCAAAATTCTTCACCAAAATAGCTCAAGCTCAGTCAGATTGTATGGAGAGGGCCTGTGAATATATATATTTTTTTATTCTTGCAACAGAGGCTCAGTCTGGATTTTGACTGGGTTATTCTAATACATTAATATGCTTTGATTTAAAGCGTTTTATTTTAGCTCTGGGTGCATGTTTAGGCTTAGGGTTACTTCTCGCACAGGTGTCAAGCTCCAGTCCTCGAGGGCGGGTGTCCTGCAGCTTTTAGATGTGTCCCTGGTCCAACACGCCACAATTAAATGGCTGAATTACCTCCTCAGTCTGCAGTCAAGTTCTCCAGAGTCCTGCTAATGACCTGATTATTTGCCTCAGGTGTGTGGAGGCATATACAAAGGTTGCAGGCACCCCTGTGTTAGAGGTTATGGTTTTATTTAAACCAACCCAATTGCATTGACTGCCTCCTGAACAAGCATGTAGCGACAGTGGACATCCATCCATTTTCTAAAACCGTCTATCCCTTGTGGGGTTGCGAGGGGTGCTGGTGCCTATCTCCAGTTGTCAAGGGGCGAGAGGCGGGGTACAACCTGGACAGGTCGCCAGTCTATCGCAGGGCCAACAGTGGACAATCACTTGAATTGTCTTGATGACTTTGCAGCAATCCCTCATACTGAGCATGCATGTAGCTACACCGAAAATGTTAACTCCCTGTTAACAGGAAGAAACCTACAGCAGAACCAGGCTCAGTGACTAACTGGAGGTTTCAGAACACAGACCATACACTCAAAAAAAACAGTAGCACTTTCTATTTCAAATAATAAATAGAGAGTACATAGCAGTAGTAGCTCCTTTTTGTGGTTTCATCTAGGATACGAACATTAAATGTAACTCAGCCAATGTCTGCCTCATGGACAAAGAAAATGGGAGCTGGTTCCACTGTAGAGCCTGATGAGGACAAGATTCAGATTAAGGGTCTTTGTTATACTTCTAAGAAAAGAAGACAAAACTGAATTGTCAAAATCTCTGATAATGGCAGCAGTACCATTTTCAGTGAATTCATCCAGGAGAGAGATACAGATGAACAGATAAGCTTTGAGTCAGCAGTAAAATCTATGTTATGAGAAATTAAGTAAAATAGAAAAACATATTGCCTGTACCAGATGGTGAGAGACGTGTTTTTCTTTGACAAGGCTCCAACAACAGCTCCCTGCACTTGAAGTACAATAAACACTTCAAAACACACATCAAACGCACATTAAAACACATAAATGGTGACAGCTAAAAGCAGCTGTTGTGAGTGTGTAAAAGTGCAGTTCTTATTATGTTTTATTTTTTATTTTTTGGGGGCGGGGGGGGGTACTGAAAACGCAATAAATTACTTTTTGTAAATGTCTTCAGGGGGGCAGCTGGAATGAGTGAAGATGGGGACGAGAAGAGGCTGTCCAGTTTGGATAGGGTGGTTTGAGGTGAACCTATTATCTTGCTGTTTTTGTTTTGATCCGGGACAGCTTGGTTTTCTGATTCACAGTGAGAAAGTTGTACTTGGATAAAATGTTGAAAGTGATGACAGATCCATTGAGTGTTTTGTAAACCAACATTAAAACGTCTTTCTTGAAAATATTTTTTTTTCTCAGCAGGTGTACATGTTAGGAACGTTGTTGTATCAGATTTTGTGATATTAAAACATCACTGTATTTCTTGCTGAGGTCTCTGCAATCTCGCCAGCACAAGCCAATTACGATCAGCATGGCTTCATCTGATGAAGTTGTAATCAAAGATGCTGCAACTGCTCTTGAATCATTTGTTTGGCAGCATTTGGCACACTGACAGACAGGACATAAAAAACATGTAAGCGCTGCAAAAAAAAAAAAAAAAAGGGAAAAAAAAGTTATCGTACACTGCAGCTAAAACTAGCACAATGCAAAGACACCTTCAGAACTGCCACAGCACCAGGTTTAAGCAGTAGCACCTGTTAGGACGATAATGAAAGGACAGACAATGCTGAAAAATGCCTTTGTACCTCACTTCAACATGTGTGCTAGAACTGCAGCAATAACAAGAGACATTTGGCATTTGCAACACTTTTTTTTTCAGTGATGCTATTTCATGTTATAGAAACTGGGGGATTTAGGAGACTTCTCAGTCCATTAGAACCAAAGTACAGCTTTCCACCCCGTGTGCATTTTGCTTGAACCATGATCCAAAATCTCTACAAGGTGTGCAAGGCTAAAGTTGTTCAGGCGCTGAAGGAAACAGAAAGCATCGCTATAGTGACCGAAGGCTGGATGTCTGGGGGTACAGTATGTTGAGCTGCATCACAGAAAATGCTGATAGGTAAAAGCAAAGGAAAATTCCATAAAGTCAATACTAGTGTGTGGCTGTATAGGGCGGATGTGTTTGGTGATGGTGTCTAAAAGCACGAGGCTTGCATCTTCTACATCTCACCTTATAGGCAAACTGGAGTGGGTCCAGTTTATCTGACACTGCCGTGATTTAAGTTTTTTGTTGCTTTTGTTTTGGACTTTTCTGGACTGGTTTTCCACTCCTCTCAGCCACCAGCCACATGTCATCATCCAATCAGCTTAGTCACTTTCCAGCCTACAGTTACCTTAATTGGTTCCACCTGCTGTCAACACTAATCAGTCTCATTTAGATCATCTGTCACTCTCCTTATTCATACCTGCATCATTCAACCACTCCCTGCCAGAACGCCTTGTCTTGTTTACCTACCTGAATATGTTGTTTACTCCAGCGGATTCCCTTTGTTTGTTCCTGTGTTTTCCCTGGAACCAGTCCTCGCTCTGCCCTACCTGCTAGTGCTTGTGTGCACCGCCTTGAACTTTTGGTCTAGTTTGGTTCTGTCTGCCAGTTCCTGTTCGAGCCTACCTGCAACGCATCGTCTGCCTCTGGTTCTCTGTCTGCCGTCCACCATCTCTTATCGCTGTGGTCATCACTTGCTTGTCATCCACTCCATTTTACTTAATACATCTTTTAAGCATACTCCGTGTTTGGCTTGAATACCAGATTCTCAGTCCCATGCATTACAGACGCTTTCCTTTTTTTAACTGGTCACACACAGTCCTCTTCATGTATTTACAGAAATTTGAAGTCAGCCTGTGATGCTTTAGCTTTTTCAGATGGGGATATTCACAGATTCCTTCCACTGGTTGGGAACAGAACCAGAGTTCAGAAGCTGCAGAAACAGTCTGGTGAGAGGTCCACTTAGCTGACTGTAGCGGTTATTTGGCACCCTGCCTCTGAGCCTGTCAGGGCCAAGGGCTTTGTGTGGGTTGAATTTTGGGAAAATGAATGTCACTAAGTGTTTGTTGATTGTGAGATGTGGGTGGAGTGAGCTCGGCGGTGGGTAGATCCAGGCCGATGTGTTGTTGTTGAACAGGGTGAAAAAAAAAAACTGTTCAGTTGATCTGCAAGAGAAGCAGCATCTGAACAGCTGACAGTTTCAGGCTTTGTGACTCGGCTCATCAAGGAGTTCTATCCTGCCACACCTCTCTTGCATTTCCGAATGTTAGTTTGTTCTCCACCCAGTTCTTAGAGTTGATTTTGGCCACTGCGGCCTTCCTCCTAAACTCTTTTTCCATTCCCCTCACCCTGGACTTGATAACTTAAAGGAAAGCATGTTATTCCTGGATGTGGCTGCGTTTCATGTCCTTTGTAATCCACTTTTTATTGTTGAAATATATGTGTTCTGGGTGTTACCAAAGAATAAGTCCAGTATATTGTTCATTCTGATGGGAGTTGTTGCTGAAAGGAAGATTGATGAGTGGTTATGCCACACCCGTTAAAATCTCCCAATGAAAAACTGTCTGCTCTCCAGTCAGACTGAATGCTCTGTTGTAACTGTCACTGATGTGCTTAGCAGCAAGGTCATAATCCAGACCTGGCAGATAAATGAGGATAAGAATGACCTGGAAAAATATGTTTTAACAATTATTTCTATTTGTCATTGCTACATTTCAATGAAATTCATCCTTTGCATAGGGAACACTAGAACTCATCCCTCAGGGAGCATTGGTCCGCCGCTGTGCGGCACCTGGGGAGCATTCTGGAGCTAAGGGTCTTGCTCAGGGACCCAGAGGGGCAGTCTGTGTGATTCAAACCAAGAACCTAGCATGATAAATGGTATTTATTAAGTTGCTTGTTAACACTGTTTAATCGTCTGGGTTTAGCAGTCTTGTTAATACCTTAATGATTTATAAGTTATCGATGAATGAGCTCCAATATAGAAAAGAAATAACAGGAAAAAAATCCATCTGAAACTATTAAGATTCTGCTCAAAATGAGCAGAAAATTAAGAAAGCTTTATAAGATATTGAAAATGTCCATTTGAGCAATTATGAGACAACCTGATTTCTTGAAAGAAAACTTAATAAATGAGGGCTGGGATATATGGTTTAAAAATAAATTCTCCAATTTTATTTTAATAATTTTTTCCTCCTTTTCCTTTCATAAAAAGAAATTAAAGAAATTATTTTATAAACAAACTTTTATGTCAAGCTAGGAGTTGACCTGAATTTAAAATGCAACTAAATACAAGCTGTGAAGCATGCTTGTAAAATAAGATGGTGGCCCTGCCATTGTAATTAGCTTCCTCTAATTTCCCTATTTATCATCGGTTTAATGGTAGCAAAGCTAATATTTTTGTTTGTGGAATATGAGTTAGTGAAGCTAACTTATTGGTTAGCTCTGCCCACCACTGGGTTTCGACACTACTACATTTATCAGAGAAAGTGCAGCATATTTTTCACTTTTTATGTGTTTCTAGTTCTTAAAAAATCATTAAAATCTGAATCCATCAAGATCTGAATCAGTTAGCTCAGACCTCAAAGTAAACAGGAAATCAGCATCAGCCAACTAAAAAACTTAATTGGTTCATCCCAGAAGTATTGCATTATAATCACAATCAAACTGGACTGTGTGCAACTGAATCTGAATATATCTATACGACTGGATTGCTATGGTGTGAACTGGACTGATTTGATTAGATATTTATATGTCTTGTGCCTGTTTGTCCTATGCAGTGTTTTGAGATGGTGTTTGTTATAAATGGGCATGATATAAAAAGGAAATCAGTCATTATAAATCTGTAGTAACACTTATATATCAGTAAGAACTTTGATGTAGTGGCTCTGCCATCTGCAAGCCCCCAGCTGCTGTTTTTTTTTTCTCCAATAATTTTGACCTTTGATTACTCCCTGCATTATCCCCTTAAAAACAGCCTTTCAGTTGCAATTGTCTGTTGTAGCGAATTTCTGATGAAAATGAGTTTCTCCACTGTGGGACATTAAACGGCTATTCTGTTCTATTCTAATTATAACATAATGTGCAAAGCCCAATGCAAAGACTGAATGACAGGACAGGAAGTGCTTTTACTTTGATAAGTTGGAAGTGTTGTAATAAAGCTAACTCTACAGCAAGAAAATAGTATGCTGAAGATAAGTGACTAAACTTGTTGTTTACATCGTTCAGTCAGAGAGACATCAATGTAATCAATATCATAAAGCCAAAGATATGATCAGTTTATGAGCCTTTAATAACTCATGGACAGATAACACGATATGGCAAGTAACTCAAGTCCATCTTTTCAACTTGTTTTCACTCGTGGTTACATGAAATAATTGTTAGTAAAAGTTGAGTTACATGTCAAAACGCCAAGTCAAGTTTTAGAGGGTGAGTTTTTCCTACATAAGTTTGACTCGAGTATGAATCTAAACTTAAGTCATTACTGTATAAACATATGTATAATGTGCAGCACAGGCTTGCTTGAGTGTCATTTATGCAGGAAACATGACTGCTCTACAGCAACGAACATGACGTTTGGGCTGCATACATTTAGTGATTATAAAGCCATCAAATGACATTCATCCTGACTGCGAACAAGGCAGAACATTCATTCAAGGTTATTAATTGTAATATAAAATGACGGACATTAATTTCTAATCTATGCAACCCCTAAGTGTCATTACTAAGTTTTTCTGCTCCTCTTTCGGGATAAATCATTTGTTTTGACATAGAGCTGTTTTGATTTTTTTTTTCTTCATAAAGTGTCTGAATTTGGATTTTGAACATTATTGCGTTTATTAAGATGTGCTGGATATTTTTTTTTTTCACTCGTCATAGCGAGAACCCCTGATATGCGCAGTGTGGCGAGAGTGACCGAGTGCCAGCCTTCAGCGTGTTGTCATTTCAGCACCACCGTGAGCGGAGAGCGCCGCTCCTTCCTCTGCATCCAAACAGTGAGCAAACTGTTTCCACCGTGCGTGTTGGAAATAAGTGACACACTTTGCCCACTCAAAAAAAAAAAAAAAACTTCTAGGAAAAGCAGAGTTTGAGCAGAGGGAATGAGTTATATAACCTGGTGCGGAAGGAAGCATGAAGGAAAATGCTCAGCATTTGACTTGGTCTGGGACCTCGATTTTTTTTTTTTTTCCTTCTTTCACCCATAGAGGCCCTTGCGTCAACCGTGATGCATTTTAAGCACTAGACGCACTACCTGGCTACGTGTCACAGCTAAACCGCGTCTTGGCTCCCTTCCTGCTGCGTCCACCTACCTTCTCTATAGCTGCGACGGTCGGGATGGACGGCAGCGACAAGCCGTTGATGCTGCGTCTCCTCATCCTCTTCCTGCCGCTCCACACTTCGTTGTAAAAGTACAGAACCAGGGCACCTCCCGCTGCGGCGGACAGCCCGGCTGCCAGACACCTCCGAGTCCTCCGTCCATTCCTGTTCGGAGCCCCGAGCAGCTCGCTTTTCGCCGCAGACCAGAGGTTTAGCTTACCGGCCAGCGCTGCCGCTCTGCGGAAAGCGGCCATTGCTGCCGTCGGTGTTGCTGTGATTGTGTGTGTGGGGGGGCAGCTCGACACTGTCGCGTGTCGGCCGGTCTCATCGCGAGAGGATGGCGAGGCTGAGCGCGAAGTCCCGCTAAAAAGGGGATTTGATGGTTTGCTGAGAGAGAGAGAGTGAGCGATTAATCAGAACCACTGTTATATGAGAGGTAGAGTGTGACCATATGGCTTGTTTGGATACGACCGAGACACTGGGTTGCTCAGACGCCTTTACGCGAAAGCACAAAACTGGTTAACAACTGAAGTAATTAAAAACGTTTATGAAATAAATAAAAATATAAAATAAATAATAAATAAAGAAAAATAAAGAAAGTGAATTGATGATATAAGATTTTGGGGAGGTTCGGAGAGTAATAAAATATGACGAAAAGGGTTAAGCGGGTTCTGTGTCCCTAAAATTTGTCTTAAGAACATATTGAACAGATCAGTAAAATGAGTTAGGAAGAGCTATAAGAGCTCATCTGTTTCTAAAAGTCAAAATTACAAACATGTTTCAAATGGTGTCATCTAAGCTTTTTAATAGTGAAAGAGAACAGTTGTACCTTGCCCCGAGTTTTTTTTTTTTTTATCATTTTCAAAATAGTTTTAAATTGAGTATTTTTTTTCTTTAGCTCGTTTTTGGTTCCTACTGTTTTTGTTGTTATTTTTGTATTGCAGGATTTTGAGATTAAAAAATGTGAAATGTACAAATTAAATATTCTATTATTATTATTATTATTATTATTATTATTATTATTATTATTATTATTATTATTATTATTATTATTATTATTATTACTGTCAACAGCATCATCATCCTCATTGTCGTTATTATTATTATTTTCCATCACCTGGTCCTGATAAAGAAAAGCATCCCTTCAGGATGATATATGTTTCTCCTTGGTGATGGGGTGCTTAGGGTAATGTGCAGTCTTTGTTTTTACCCACACACTGTGGTTTGCGTGTAAGCCGAAAAGTCTCAAGACTTTATTTCCTTTTTGTATTTTGCTCCAACCATTTTTCCATCAGCACTGATCAGATCCCTTGTCCCTTCTAAAGAGAGGCATCCCCACATCATTATACTACCACCAACATGTTTCACTGCATGGAGGGTGCATTCATTGTGATAGGCGGTGGGGGTTTTTAAGCTCAAGCTGTGTTTTTATTTACAATTTTGCTCTCATCTGACAAGCTCTTTCAAAAATGGGTTTCTTTATGAAACTCTTGTAGGCCAGATTTGGAAAGTGCAGCAAAAATAGTTTTTGTGTCAATTCTCCCACCTGAGCTGTTGATCTCGTTTGAAAACATTGATTTTTCTTTCTTGCATTTTATAAAACCTCCCAACTTTATAGAGAATGCTAAGATTCATTTGACTGTTGCGTTTAAAGGTAGAAGTTAAATTCAAAGCGATCCACCAATGAAATCCCCGCTGACTATATCGCCAACCTTGAAACTGATGCACATGAATACTTTCTGGAACTAACATAAAAGGCATCTCATTTTACATAGTGAGAAAATTATGAATGACCGGTCATATCAACATGCATCAGTCATCACTTCTCATTGAGGGTCAGTGTGGTGTCAGATTTTCAAGGGTAAGTAGAGAATCAAAGCAAGCCAGTGGGAAACAGATATCAAACAAATATCAAAGATGGAGTTTTCATTTAAGTCTCCACATGCAGGACTGAAGTTAACCTGATGGGGCTTTTCTTAAGGCTTTGATGCTGTGAGAATAAAGAGTTGAAGTCTAATGGAGGAGCCTGTCACCTGTTCACACATGAAACTCAATGGATCACTTTAGTACTTAGTTGAAACAGATCAAACAATAAATATCAAAAATGTCTGGGTTGAAATAAAGATAAAGGTTGAGTGTGGCTTTAAGTGCTTAATCTCTTCTGATTTCTGTTTCCCTAATAACCAGTTGTAAAATGGTTGCTGTAATCAAAAAACATTGCAAGTAATCAAATTAAGAATATCCCTTATCATTTTCTTCTTTGCTTCCAAATAGTTAGATTTAAATTTTAAAGTAGTCTTGATCAATACTTCAAATCACTTTGGATTTAAGCTGTTCTTCATTAATTTTCTTTGCAGTCCATGTACCTCACTAAGGCAGCAAATCATGCTGTGTGTCTGTGTGTGTGAAAAATATATATGGAAGATATAAAAGAAGTATAGCTCAGCAGTGTCTGACGTTTATATCTGTTAAAGAAACAGCAAAAATCCTCATACAATACCTGAGCAATGAAACATTATTCAGCAATACATTTGGTTTTTCTTTGGAGATGAGCTTGGTGGTGGTTACACACTCACCAATTTTTTTTAATATTTCTGTTAGTTTCAACTAAAGGAATAGGAATAAAGTGCGTGTTTGTGCTGGATGAAAAATGGCTTAAAGACTCAATTTAAAAGACGTTTTTACAAACTCTTTTGTCATGTAGAAACACTTAGATTGTTTATAGATGAGAAATAAGACGCTTTACATTCAACAGACGTTTTTATTGAAAATGGTCAGGTACTAGGGTAAAACTATGTGAAATCTATTAAGAAAAGAAAGATTTTATGCCCCTCCATTCCCCTTGAACTTGTCACATTCTTGCAACATTACAGTCACAGCAGTTTGTTGGGACATTATGTGAGACATCAACACAAAGTAATGTATAAATGCAAAGTAGAAGAACAACAATAAGAATGTTTTTAAAATCATTCACAAATACAAATCTGAATAGTGCGGCACGTATTTATATCCAGCCCACGAGTCAACATTTGTGTAATAACCTTTCACTGCATTCACAGCTGCACAGCTGTACCTACCAGTTTGGCCCATCTAGAGACTGAAATTATTTTTAAAAAAATTCTCAGCGAAAAAGCTCAAGCTCAGTCATAATGGTTTGAGATCTGTGTTGAAAATCATTGAACAATTTTAAGGTGTGTTAACATTTTGTGCGAGAAACTTCAAATCTGAAAGTTATGAAATAAAAGTTTTTGTGTTTTTTATGACCAAATACAGGGCATATTTGTTTTTTTTTTTTTGTTGTTTTTCCTGCCTTGTGGCACCCCAGGAGTTCCCCAGACAGCAGTTTGGAGATCACTTGCATTAATAACCTCCAGGCTACTTTCTTCAGTTATTCCATTACCCAGCTTTTCCATTAAAGGCTGTGATCTCTTTGTGTTTGTGTTTATGGGGGGCGTAGGGGTATAACTTTAACCCACCTCCTCCTCCTCTTGCTCCTCCTCCTCCTCATCATCATCATCATCATCATCGTGCTACAGCCGCTTCACGCTTGATTTCTCTCTGTGGCCATAGCCGTAGTGAAAGGAACATGGATGTTATAATTTAAAACAAATCATGTGACCCTGGGAACTGCTCTCCTGTGAGTGAGCATGAGGATGTGGAGTTGACGTCTTCATTGAGGCCAGGTCAATATCCAATACATCTGATCAGCCCAAGGCTATTCTGATTGATCCAGCCTCCTTTTGAAAAAAATTCTTTTGTGTTGGTCATAAATACTAATGAACCAAGGGAGGGAGGGAGAGGAGTGCGCCCCACACACATATAGATACCCTCTCACTTTGTTTGAGTTGCACACAAGGGTACATACAGTGTGCGCAATCATGTAGGGCTGTGTAAAATGTGTGAACTAATATATCTTTTTGTCAAGCTGAAGAAACGAAGGTATAGGTGCATGAGGCGACTACACCGTGCACAACTCTGTGTCTGAACCTCATTTATCAATTTGACTCCCGGGAGAGGCGGGGGCTGTAGAGGCTGTGGGGGGCTGCGGGAGTGCGTGCATTTGAGGGCATGAGCGTGCGACCGTGTTGCAGCCAAAATCAATTCCACATATAGGATCCTGCAACCAGCCACATCGATAAATAGTTTAAGAACTTCATTTCAAACTTTAAACATAGCGCAATAAACCAAATAAATTCAGAGGAAACCAGAGGGAGTTTGCCACATCCATGTATGAGGCAAATGTGGAAGAGGGTTCTGAGGTAGGTTGAGAAAATCACTTTTAAAGATGACGGTTTCCAAGTAAAGTGTTTGATGTGTTCGATCACCCTACTTGGGAAAACATGGTAGTGGCAACGTAATGCTGTGGGGTTGTTTTTCTTTAGCAGAGACGGGGAAGTTGGTCAGAGTTTAACTTAAGATGGATAGAACTAAATACAGGGCAATCCTGGAAGAAAACCTGTTGAGGGCTACAAAAGACTTGTGACTGAGACGGACGTTCAGCTTCCTGCAGTACAAATACTAATTGTAAAATCAGAGCTTCAGTATAATGGTTAAGATCAGAGCATATTCACATGTAGGAATTATATAGTCCTGACCCACACCCAACTGGATCTTTGATAGGTCACTGGAAAACTGATGTTCACAGATATTCTCCATCATCCAGTCTCACACAACTTGGGCTATTATGCAAAGGCCAGTGGTGAGCGAATTAAATCTCTAGTTGTGCAAAATTGGCCAAATACTTGTTGCAGCATTTTCAGCAAAGGGTGGTTCTACAGCTACAGAGTATTGACTCAAGGAGGTGGAAAGCAAATGCATGAAGCACTTTTTAGATTAACATTTGAAAACCCGCCATCATTTTCCTCCCCCTTCACCTACTCTGTTTTGTTTGATTTTATAAAATCTAACTAAAATACTTTTAAGTTTGTGGCTGTAATGTACCAAAATATGAAGAGATTTAAGGAGTATATGTCCTTTTGTAAGGCACTGTACTCATATATGTATAGATGTATGAACACATGAATAACAATTATTTTTGTTGCATGAAAGGTAGTAGAAAAATAAACTTGTGAACCTGCTCCTATATTAATTTACATGAATCAAACAAGTATGCAGAGAGACACATATACATATGAAAAATTCATCCTTTCGCATCAAGAAGCCTAATTGTAAAAAAAAAAAAAAGTTTGACTTCTCTATTAAATTCCTCCACAGAAACAAGTAAGCATGCACAATCTATTAGAAGCGTTGCATTTTATAAGTATGTTTAGATCAATAGGCCCATATAACACGTATTTGGTAAATGCTTGCACAATTGAACTCTTGCTGCCTCAGATGACTAAATGTCCAATATTAAACCCGTATTATCCCTCTGCTTAATGCTCAATGACAGAGTCCAATATCTATAAGCCTATAAAACTCAGTTTATTTGCTATAGAATCAGCATCACAGGTACTTTTTTACCCTCAAGACCTTCAAGTGTCAAGTGTCTGGGTATTTTGTGAGTTTGGAGTTCAAACACGCAGCTATACTCTGGTTGTTGATCCTCTTACAAGATGCGCTTTGAACCTGCGTCTTTGATTTTTTTTAAGACCACAATTAAGGATAGGTGCATGTATATGGGCTTCTCCCCATGTTCAAAGCGTAATGGAAAGATCAATGAGGGATTGACAGTCAAGTGATGTCGTTTGCACAGGTGTGTGTGTGTGTGTGTGTGTGTGTGTGTGTGTGTGTGTGTGTGTGTGTGTGTGCGTGTGTGTGTGTGTGTGTGTGTGTGTGTGTGTGTGTGTGCGCGCGCGCGCGCGCGTGTAATATGTGTTGTCAACGTGCGGCTGCCTTACATAAAACAGAAGCAGTAAATCAGCGGCCGGGTGTGAAACTTGCGCAAACGGGGGCTTTCCTCTGGTCTCTCGGTGCACCTGAGCCATTTGGGTTTTGAGCTGCAAGATAGTAGCGATGTCATTTTATGTTTTCACTCCCAACCTCCGCTTATTTTCACAAGTTTCTCTGGAGTTGCGCACTCCCTCGTGTGACCCTCAAACCTGCGCACAATTAATCTATTTGCACTGGTTAAGCGCACAAGAACAGCAGGCTAGGAGAATGGGTCTGCGCCTCTTCCAGTGCCGAGGGAGGAGCTGTGTAGCTGAGAAATCCCAGGTTTATCTTATTTAATTAGAATCCCGTTTAAAAGGTGAAAATCACAGACACAATCCACTGGTTTATTTCTGTCAGTTACCTTAAAGCAAGCAAAACTCAAAATGTCCTCTTCTTAGAAAATGAGATTTTTACAAAAGACCTATAGAAAATGTTTTTTATTGAATAACTGACCTGAACAGTAAATGTTCACAGACAAAGTTGTTCGGGACTACTTTAGCACGAATCGTTGCATCAACGCAGCGTAGCTTTGCTGAGGTGGAAGCCCAGATTGCTACAGTGACCGATCATCGAGCCCGTTACCTTCGTTTTGAAAATAGCTCATAGACTCTCCCTCCGTGGTTTAGGTCAGGCCAGTTTGCTGGTTAATCAAGCATAGTGACCTCAAAGTCATTCATGCAGTTATTGGTAGTTTTGGCTGAATAGGTGCCAACCCCCTCTACAAAATGAAATCAGCGTTTCCATAAAGCCGGTGAGCAGAGGGAACCATTAAGTGCTCTTAAGGACAACGCTGACTTAACCACAGTGGCCCGACACCAGCATACAACATGGTTCCCTAAGTCATCACCTACCCAGGAAACTTAACAATGGACTTCAAACAACTTGCATTTTGTGCCTCTCCACTCTTCCTCCAGATTCTGGCAACATGGTTTCTAAATGAAATGCAAAATTGACTTTGGACCACCAGGCACCAGTCATGTTATTTCACCTTAGCCCAGGTAAGATGCTTCTGTGGTCCAATGGGGTGTGGTGTACTAGTTAGAGCAGCCTGCGCTCAGATAAGGCAGGAACAACCTTGTTTGAACCCCGCAGACTGTCACTATGGGGCAGTTTCCACATATGAGCAAGACCCATGGTCCCAGAATGCTCCCCGGGAGCCGAACAATGACAGCTCTCTGCTCCCAAAGGGATGGGTTAAACGCAGAGGACCATTTTCATTGGAATGTGTTTTGCAACGAGAATAAAGATAAGTATGACTATTATTATTATTATTATGCCATTGTGTCTGGTTCTGTGGTGATTTAACACAAGAAATGCAACAGTTGATATTGTGTGTTTGGTGGCTGATGAAGCTCTGGCAAAATTGTTGTCCACACCTTCAGTTTCCCTTAAACTTACCAATGGACTGTGTTTTATGATCCTCTATATGCTGTGGTAATTCCATTTGCTTGTGCACCTTTCTTCCTTACACTTAACTTTCCACCACCATGCGTGGATACCGCATTTTGTGCACTGTCCTCTTAAGAGATAATCTGTTGAGACTTACGCTCCCTGCGGAAGATGTCCGTCTGCCGGACAAATGTCAGGTCAGCAATCTTCCCCGTGAATATAAATTCATATTAAAAATTATGTTAACACGATTGTTTCCAATCAATATATATAATCAGATTTTTACTTTTTGAACAGAATTAAGGGGAAAAACATTTGAAACAAGCTAAAAATTTAGAAGCACCTGTAAGCCTGTTATGGACTTCACTGCTCCCTGTTTATTTATTAGTCTCAATTTTATTTCGTCCAGAGCGCTAAAACTGAACATCAAAGATGAAGCAGCAGAGCAAGAAGGATGAAAACGAGCACAAATGAGCCATGTGAGGAGGGGATCAGGCCGTATTTGCATAAAAAGGCAACTCGGGGTGATTATGAGCCAGTGCGCCGAGGAGTGAGGCGCAGTTGTGTCAGTGCTCTGCTGCAAAATCCTGAAATGAATTCAGCAGAAGAGAGAGGGAGAAGGAACCCTGGTTAGAAAAAGGGGGAGTATCCAAAGGTGAGGAACCGAGAGGGAGCGGATAAATAGAAGAGGAGAGGAGGAGCAGGAGGAGGAGAGAAGAGAAGCCGATTGCTGCAGCTCATACGCGCTAACGCAGGAGTTTAATTTCCCTTCAATGACAATTTAATTAGCGGTGCGCCAAGATTACGCACTCTGCCGACGCATCCAACTTTTTTCTTCTCCTGTCGCTTAACCGGGCCGATCCTCGCTGGCAAACAGTGGATCTTCGCTCATCCCTCGGACCTCGGACTCGGATCTCCTGCGCTTGAGAGCAGCATCGGGTGTCTGAATCTGTGATGGGGGCAGCGGCTGAGGTTGGGAGCTTCGCCAACGGGTTTTTGGACAGCTTTGGTGTCGCGCCGGCTTCGGTTGGTTCGCATTTTGTTCTCCCCCCGGCGGGGGCCGTGGACTACAACTCTGCAACGGGACTGGTGCTGGGAGGACAGGGGCTGCAGCAGCACCAGCAGGAGCACCTGGTGTCCGCGGAGAGACTCTCCCGGAGCCTTGCGGACCTCAGCCACCTGAAAGGGATTCTGAGGCGGCGGCAGCTTTACTGCAGGACCGGCTTTCACCTGGAAATCCACGCGGACGGTACCGTGCAGGGCACCAGGAAAGACCACAGCAGATTCGGTAGGGACCTATTGGCATATTTAGGGGTTGGTTCAGTAGTAGTTGTAGTAGTAGCAGCAGATGTAGTAGTAGTAATAAAAGCAGTATGGTGTGTGCGGAGAGCGCAGTATATAGAAAGCAAACGTGTTAAAAAGCAATACATATTTACTTCAAGTCGGGACATTTTATTATTAGGAGATTTAAATTTAAGTGCGTGACTGCGTCATTTACATCTTCTGTATTGTGCCTTCATATCATGACCATCATCGCATGCAAAACTCAGACACTCATAATTTGATGCTGTGAGAATAATAATTTCGTTTATCATAAATTCCTCTAATGAAGACCAATGCTGCTCTGACATTTAAACCTTCCAGTTGTTTTTCCTCAGTGGGACAACATCTTGTATTTTGCGTTTGCACATTTCTGCTATCTCCTTTCTAAAGTTAGTTATTTTGTAGATTTAATCAGTACATCTTAAGCTCGGGCACATCAAAGTAGACTTCTGCAGAGATTCTTTGGTGCTTAAGGGCTGCAGAACTTCTTGTTCTTGATTCGGCCACTTCCAGATCTTGACGCAGCCTTATGCAAGAGCAAAAAAGCCGGTCTATGGCTACATGGGTCTCAGTGGCGGCTCTTCCCATGCCTAATGTGGCGCTCTGCCCAGGGCGCCATGCAGAAATGGGTGATATATATATATATATATATATACATATATATATATATATATATATATATATATATATATATATATATATATATATATATATATATATATATATATATATATATATATATATATGCAAAATTTTTCTCTTTATCTTCTGGTTTGCTTAAGCACTCCTGCCTCTCCAACAACACCTATGATGGTAGCATGATAAACACTCCCCTGCCAAATGTGTGTTGCCAGCACTACATTGATGTTCACATGATTTATACACAGGAACCTTACCTTTGTAAAAATACATATACATTTTTGTTTTTATTTTTTATTCCCTTGAGGCTTACAGAGCACAGATTAAATCTGAGCAAGAGGGCAGAAAGCACTATGATCTTCACCTTGTTCTCACAAAGAAACAATTAATCCGGACAATTCTGCTAAAAAAATAAATAATAATCTGATGTTCACATGTTAACTGCCTTATCTTTACTTCAGCAATTTGGGTGATTGAGCAGAAAGGTGGAGCATAAAAACAGCTATACTCATTCTAAAATGTTGACCTATTTCTCTCAATAATACATATTTACAGTCTGACACTTTGAATAGCATCCCAATGTTCTTTCACTTAACTACCATTTATGTATCAATAGACAACAGATTTGTATTTCTGTCTGACTTGTGTGACAACTCAAGTGCTCTCTGGGGCCCCCTCTTGGATCAGAAGCCCTAGGTAGTTTCCCAGTTTGCTGAAGCCTTGGGCCAGATCTGTGTCTTAGTGTGGTTTATTTCTTTGTTGTCATGCAAGTGACCGCTGTGCTTCTGTGTAACTGTTGCTGTTGGATTGGTTAAGTCACTATATAATTTAAATCTGATTTTCTTTTAATGCAGGTATTCTGGAGTTCATCAGTCTTGCAGTTGGATTGGTCAGCATCAGAGGGGTGGATAGTGGCCTTTACCTAGCCATGAACAACAAGGGAGAGCTGTACGGATCGGTAAGGATGTGACTGTAATCACACGTGTATTAAATATATACTATATATAAATTATATATTTACCCAGTGCTGATTTTTGCTTGGAGGAGCCCCATGCAATCCTCTTTGTCTACATGGATCAACAATGTAAATTGGTTATACTGTCATATAACAACAAAAAACATTGAACATTCACAAATTCATAAGAATTGTATATATCTTCCATTAAAATGTGATGCAATGTATTTACATAGCGCCAATTCACAACACATGTCATCTCAAGGCACTTTACAAGGTCAATTCTCTTAAATCAAACAAACAGATTAGGTAAAAAGTTTTCCATGTAGGAATACTCAGCAGATGGCATTGAGTCATTAACTTGCAGCATTCAGTTCTCATGGAGGAGCATGTAGCCACAGTGGACAATCGCTTGCATAGTATATCTTGAATTGTATTTGAACCAATCTCTGTTCAGTGAAGAGTAATCCAGTTCAGGTTTGACAAGTGCAAGTTTTTTTAGAATCTGAGCTAGATTGGATCAAATGCTGTGTTGATTACATAAGAAAAATGTGACAGAGCACTTTTCTGAAGTGCCAGATCAGAAGCTTCAAATCAGATGCCACAGACTAAACTCTTACCTTACTTTTTTTTTCCTAATTCATATACAGTTATATTTTGTGCACTATAAATAGTCCCCATTGATCAGATTAGTAAATAAGCATAAGAAAATCATAACTGACAGATCCCTTTAAAAAAAGAGAAACTGTCAAGTGGCAGGCTACCCCAAACCCCTGACTGCCCTGGTCTATAAGCTATATGGTATATGTTCAGCCATATGTCCAGATTTTATTTGTTATCCTTGTGGATTTATGATAAAGCCTATTTCCCTTTTGCAGGTGGACATGAACATTTAGGGCCAAAAAGTGTTTCTTTTTGCATCACAAAACTAACATCCCTCTTTTTTTTTTCCTTACAGGAGAAGCTGTCAGCAGAGTGTGTTTTCAGGGAGCAGTTTGAGGAAAACTGGTATAACACTTACTCTTCAAACATTTACCGGCATGGGGAGAAAGGTGCTTTTTACTTCGTTGGGCTAAACAAAGATGGGACGTCACGGAACGGAACAAGGTCCCGGAGGCATCAGAGGTTCACACACTTCCTGCCGAGGCCTGTAGATCCAGAGAGAGTCCCAGACCTGTACAGAGACATACTGGGCCAGAGCTGAGGACGAAAGCTGATTTTGCCCCGACGCAACCAAAACTGGTTGGAGGCAACAGGCCAATTAAGTGTGCCGAATGTCATCCCCTTCCTTTACGGAGTATAGAGTATCTTGCTGATCTGGACGGAACAAGAGTGAAGAAAGCACCAAATCCAGTCCATGCTGCTGGGATAAAGCAAGAAGGAAAAAGTCTGAGATAGGTCTTGGAAATGAGGAGTAGAAAACAAGCACACTCTTTCAAGGGAACATGGATGATGTTCCTCAAATGTTTCTCTGTGGCATATGGAAAGAAACTCCAAATGGATATTTTTTTTTTCTTTTATTAGTTGTTGTTTTACAAAATACAAATAAAGCCTGTTCAGATTGCATGCTCAGATGGACAGAACTGGATCTGATAGTTGAGATGAATCATCTGCTGCTGGTAGGCTTTCGTAGCCATGTCTGCTGGGACTTCACTGCTCCCCTTCAGTAGATCAGTAGACATTTTATTTAAAAAAACAAAACAAACAAAACATTAATGAGGCTGCTACAGCTGGTTTGCATTAAATAAAATTGTACTTTTATGCACTGGAAAGCAGCCATGCTTGTTCTGGAAATCAGCTGCTGCTCAGAAACGACAACTCTTCTGCAAAGTTCAAGAAGACGACGGAATGAAAGGCGGGTCCAATCAGGTTTCATTCGGACATCGACAAAACTCTTTTTGGTTGAAGCATGAGGGACTCGTTCAGTGAAGGAATTTTATATGTTCTACAACCCGACTATCTACAGTCAGACAGTGAGAATCGGACTGACAAAAGACAAAGACAAACATTTTGATGGATTTTATTATTTATATTTTTTTTCTTAGGGCCTACATTATATTTATTTCATATATTTATTTATTTCAAGAATATATTTTTACAGATATAAGATGAAATAAAAAAATACCCTGAACAATTAATGGGATTTATTTATTTATTGTTGTATTTATTGCATTCACCTATGATTAACAAGCATTTTCTTCAAGTTTTTAGTTTTTTTTTTACATAGGTTATGTTAAATTGATTAGCTATTCTGCGATTTATTTAATCAACAAAATTGGACATGCAAGTAAGCAGGCAATCCTTTTTTTGCATACTGACAAAATATTTTAACATTTTATTATTAAAATTCTAGTCAAAGGTTTGCGTACAGACAGAAAAGATGCAAATTTAAAATGATTTTGGGGCTTCACGTTGGAATATTCATACAACATACAACTTCAGAGATTCTTAAACACAAGAATTGGGTGTAAAACTTTTATTTATCATTGATTTTTTTGTAATCCTCCCCCACAAATATTTGGCTGAATGTCCTTTGGCAAGTTGCACCTTAACTACATTATTTTTGTTGCTCTCAAAAAGCTTTGAAATAAAAGTAGCTGGATATGTAACATATTGACTTATCAGAATAGATAGAGCTCAGTTAAACAGGCCGATTGCCTGGCAATTTCCACAAATATTTAACGATGTGGAGGTTAGTGTTTTGAGATAGCCATTCATAAAGTACATGCTTGGGATTATTATCTTGCTGGAACACTCAGCTAAATCCAAGTTTTAACAATCTGACCCAAACTATTCCCTTCAGATGAAAAAAGAAAAGGACTAGGATTTTCCGAATCAACCCATGAATCTCAATTGCAAATCGCCAAAATGCCATTTTCCCAACTAAAATTTAACATCAATATGGACTGAGAGTGTGTTGATCAAAAAAAAAGGCAAATGATGCAAATTATTTTGAACTTTACTCAAATTTGCAGGAGCCCTCATGATCATGTCAAAATTCATCCAGAGAAAGATTTTAAGGTCCAAAGAGACAATTGCGGCTTTTGGGCCCCAATGACAATATAAATGTGTGGCGAGTTCAGGGTGAGGCTTTCAAAGTTAATAACGCTGTACCACCTGTCAAGCACAGTGGTGGAAGAGTCATGTTATGGGTGCTCAGTGGCGCTGGCGAATTGCACAATGGGGAGGTAACAACAATGATTGAGGGGCACCTACAAAATCTTTGACTTCACCTCAAATCAAAAGCTACATGGGAGAAGTCTGGAGACCACTGAATGATGTAACAGAATATTGATCCCAAAAGACACATCAAAACTGTTTTTGGAGTGGGTAAGGCATACGAACTAGAGTGTCTCCAACCTTAACAGTATTGGAAATAGGTCAAAAGAGATGACTGAGATTTAAACGGGACATATTATGCTTTTAAGTTCTTCCTTTTTACATTCAAATAATTCATTTGTGGTCTATATAAAGTGAAATTGCAATGTTTTGGTCTGAATTCCTTGTTATAAGAAGCAATAAGTAGGAAATTCATTGTAAAGTTAACCAAAATCATTTTCATCCGGGATGGAAGTAATATTTCCAATTAAACAATCGGTTCTCTCCATCGACAATGACTTAGTCAAGTTTTTCTCCGTTCAAAATTAGAGGTACGGTGCAGAACTACTTTGGTGCAGTGTGTAGCCCGTATTTACATCCCAGTTCCTGAGCCAAATATGAGAGTTCCCAGGTTTTCTAAAACAGAGCACAGCATTTAGTATTTTATCATGGCAAAAGAGTAGCAGCCTGCAAACATGGAAGCCAGTAAGAGAATCAGACAAGAGATAGAACAGAATACAACATCATATACCTGTCCCGTGTAAGTAAAAATTCAGTGGGGTTTCACAACAGCAACAGACCATTTAGGAAATAGCTGTTGTCCATGGCAGCCTCAGGCTGTTGTGTATATGTTGTTCCGATTTGAAACACTAGGGGTCAATAAAACTAATAGTCCTTTCATTTAGCTCTACAGGCCAACAAATCACTGTGGGGGTCTCTTGAAATACTAAGAGGGCGCTTCACATCCCGCACCCCTCCAGCTCGCAGAGCATTTTTTTGTAGAAGGATTGGGGATGGTGTAATCAGTTGTGAGGGTTAATATACCCAACAACGAAAACATTTTCACTTATCCATTTGTAACTTTGTCATCCTTGAGCTTGGATTACAAAATTGAGACGAAAAATAAAAATGGTGGATTCACAAAGTTGGTAGATCGGAAGTGACCTTGTTTAGCAGCTCTGCAAAATACACCATGATGTAATTGTTCAAAAAACATCATAGAGAAAAGAAAAAACTGAATGGCTTGAAAAATGTGACCTAAAAAGAATATAAAGACATTTACACAGTACCTGGACACATGCCATTCCACTTTTCTGAAATCCTAGAGAATCCAAGTACACAACAAAATGTATTTACGAGCTAAAAAAGAGGATTTTGCATTAAAGGCTTGATTTGGATGAGGAAATAAACCATCCATCCATCCATCCATTTTCCAAACCGCTTTATCCCTCATGGGGTCGCGGGGGTTGCTGGTGCCTATCTCCAGCGATCACCGGGCGAGAGGCGGGGTACACCCTGGACAGGTGGAAATAAACCAATTAAAGTTAATTATGCCGGAAGATTGCTGGTGGCCACCAATGGTGTGAGGTTTCTCTGCAACTTGCTCAGGGGTATGTGCACACCTAGAGGACGTCTAGTTAGAATATATGCATATTTTTTTAGATTGTGAGTATCTTTCTAACCCTGGAGGATTAGACAAAATCCAAAATAAATTCAAATGTAAGCTCTTATTTATAAAAACACTGAAGCTGCATGTTGAGCTATCAGAAAAAAGAACAGTTCAAGTTTTTATTCAAAGTGCCACAGTTACATAAAAGTCCTGTAGATGAGGAGTAAACTGCAAAACAAAATGGTATTTTGACCTAAAACACTTGTGTCACACATTAAATCTCATTATATCACCATGCTCTAAAATAATTTAGGTCATGTAACATTTTTAAGAGTCCTTTTAACATCAATGTTACTTTGTTACTACAATGTAACAAATTTTAGGATTAATTAGGTTCAACTGAATGTCTTTAGACCTTAAATATGTTAGTTAAGTCGTAGAGAGAAATACAAGTCATAAATAACATGAAATCATTTGTGAGAGGAGTCACACTTCCTCTGTCAGACACTGCAATTAAAAAATGACTGGCAACTCCAGAGATCTGCCGCTTTCTTTCATCCTTTCTTAGTCATCCACCTTTATTTCTTCTTAACGTCTTGTGTGACTCATCTCTAAGTCTGGATAACAGTGAGCAATACAGAAGCTCTCAGGTTTAAGGGAAGAATGAGATCTAAACTATGCGGTCACCGTGGCACAGGTGAGAAAGTGTGCTGATGTTATGATGGGGTAGCCTCATGAAGTCAACAACCCCGTCAGCAACCAGAAGAAGAGAAATAAAAGTCTGATTTATTTTTGTGATAATTACATCTTTAGCAAGAGAAGGATATTGGGGAGACAGGACTGCAATGGTGTTTGACAAGGAAAACGTGGAACAATTTCTGAACAATAATTAAATTGGTTTAGTTCGTCAGTGCTTCTTGCTTCCGCATTTATTGGTACATCTCAGAAAGATTTGTCAAGACAAACCTTGCAAACTAAATTCATCGTTTTTGCAGTAGCATAATCTCAAAAAGAATTTGTAAAATATTCTTAAGAATATTCTTAAAAAGTAACTTTATAATGTGCGTCCACTCCGAAAAAATCTAACAAACAAATAAGCCTGGTCTTCTGTAACATTTCACACAGTTGGAGCTAATAGAGAGAAAGAGAGATCTTTCATAGTTTCTTTTTGGGAAAAAAAATACTCATTCAGCATCCTGGCATCTCTTTTCTGCACTAATCTTTTCAAATAATCCCACAAGATTTCTACATGATCTAGAGCTGGGAACAGAGACGACCATGGAGGAAGGTTGATTATGTGTCTGGCGAACCATTTCTGTGTTTATTTGGACACACACTATGTTATGGGACATTTGCATTTTTAAAAATTCAGTCATCACCTATTTTCTGTTTGTCATGTCAGTAGTCTGCCAGATTAGTATTTATTTATTTTCTTAAAAGGTCTTTCAAAGAGCTCATCACCCCCCCCCCCCCCCCCCCCCCCCACACACACACACACACACACACACTGTAAAACGGTTCCCAAGGCCCTTGGATCATTCAGTCAATCAATCAATAAATTAATCAATCAAAGTCTATTTATAATAGCACTTTTCAACAATCCATATGGTACTTTACAAGTTAATATAAAACCAAAAGATGTTGAGAGAAAATAGATCAGATATAAAGATGTATAGTAAAATAGCAGGATAAAAAGAGATCCAAACTAAAAAAAAAAAATGCATATTAGTTTTCTCATTGTTTCTGAGCTTCTCAGACTCCTGTTGGTTTTTAGTCTTTCTTATGCTTAGATATGTTATGTTTGTGTACTGCTTAATAGTTCCTGGACTGTGTTCAGTTCCTGTTCTGCCGTTCATTCTCTTTTATTCCCTCTGGCTCTGTACTTTGATTACACTCTCAGCTGCTTCCACTCTGCTCATTAGTCTCATCTGTTTCTTGTTCCACTCACCAATTCTCATCAGAATATATTCCTCTATATTCGTCCTTGACTCACACCTGGTTATTCTCCCCAATCTTGTTCTAGTCTGCCCCTCCCAGTGTCACCTCTCCATATTCACATTTGTTGTTGGATTAATTATTTCATTATCATCAGATCACGTTTTGGGATTTTTGGACTTTGGACTACCCGCATCTGTGTCTTCCATAAACGTCACCCCCTGTTATGACAACCCTGTGGGTGTTGAAAACATGAATATCTGTCCTTGTCCAGGTTGATTAATAATGAGAAGTCCCTGTAAACTCTGATTAGCTTTAAAAAGCAATGCATAAAAAGACTCACTTGCATATCACCGGGAGCTACATGTTCTTTTCAAGGGAAATTGAAAGTGAAAAGGAGTAAGTGGGTAAATAATATAGGTACATTGTAGATTCAGGCTGCCTGGAAATGGGGTGAAAGTGAAGTAAATAGAGAAGTCAGTTACTTCTCAGTCTTAAAAACTCTCTTACCTGACATGTGATTTTAGGTGGTTACAATTTTTAATCCACTACACCCAGACTCAGAGTTTCAAGGGATTGCACAGTATAAAAAAAAATGATTAATGGACCCCCCTTAACACCTGTCCTCTTGATAGGAGAAAAAAAACTCCTCAACCTCCAACATCTGGCCCGTGTTGCCCAGATGCTGCGGAAACAACAGCCCTAAGAGTTTTGTCTGTACAGCTGCATTCAACATCAAGGGGACTTTGTCATTTACAGGTCAGAGCCAGCATACAGGCTCATCAGCTTGGCAACATGTTGCAGATAAGATTACAGAGTGCGGAAGCTCTCATCCACCCAGCAGCAGCAGCAGCAGCCAGAGGATAGCTACATTGTGTCTGGGCCATTCCGTTTGTGTAGACTCCTCTGATAGGGGCAGACAATGTAGTATAAGAGGGAACTTCAGACAAACAGTGTCTGAGTACCAGCATGTGGACACTGGCTAAGAGTGTGTCAGACACTGATCTTAAAACTTGGCTTAGAAAGAAAAATCACAGGTACAAGTTAAAGGTTTAGCAAGAAACAGGTGGGTTTCCAAAAAAAAAAGAGAGAAATATACAAAAAAAAAGACAATGTGGGCTGTTGGATTTTGGGAGCCTGTCAGGTTACGACCTTCCTTTGAAGTGTGTGTGTAAGTGTATTCGCAAGGAGGTGGAGGCATGTTTATGTGAGTCAAAGTGACTGCATAAATTCATGTCAGCACAACTTCAGTGTGTGTTTGTGTGGGTGTACTTCTACCTGCAGCTGAGTGAGAATTTTTTTTATGCATTTTACTAGTAAAGTGAGAACTTTGAAGTAATGTTAGGACCTTTTTTCTCGCCTCACTTTTTTGGGGGAGGGGGGTTGGTTTAAAATTAAGGTGTCAATTAGGTTTAGATTAGGGTTAGGTATGTACTAGTAATGGTTAGGTTTACAATTGGGGTTAGGGTAAGGCCATAGAACAGGGTTGAAAATGAATGGAAGTCAAGGCACGGTCCTCACTTTGCATTTTAAACAAAGTGCGTGTGTGCATGTGTGTGCGTGTGTGTGTGTGTGTGTGTGTGATCTATAAATCTGTGTGAAGGTGAGCCAGGGGTTCTCCTGACTAGAGGGCTGTCTGACTGATGTGTGAAAGCCCAAGTGTGTGTGTGTGTGTAGTGCCGAACGTCCGCCCCCACTCTTCCCTCTCATCTGTGGGGTTTTCCATTGACTGGTTAGATCTCCACTGTGTGATCCTGCAGATAATGGTCCATGCAAGAAAAAGAAAAAGCTAAAGAAAATCTGTGAAAATTCCTAAAATGTTGGAAATGCTTCCTTGTAATGCCTTGCCAAAAAAAAAAAAGAAGGCTTATAACATTTTTCCCTAGTTTGTGTGACCCAGTTTGTCCTAACAGGCAGTGGGAGCTGTCCATCACTGTGGAGGTATCCTACTCTTCTATGCAGAATTCCCTTATTTCAGCCCCATTGGAGAGTTTCTGAGCATAAAAGGTTTATGAAAGTCATGCCACTCTTTTTCAGTCAGATGCAGGCTACTTTGGATCATTGTGCTAGAACATGCCCACAAGTCTCTTGAGGTTGTGAACTGACGGTCCGACAATCTCAGCAGTTACCAAGCACCATGTTTCACTGTCAGTATGATGATTTTTTTTTTTACAGAAATTCTGTGTTAATTCATCACCAGGCGTCACACATGCACGCCATTAAAAACTTCCACTTTAGTCAGTCCACTCAATATATTAAGAAGAGTCCCTGGGATCATTGCGTTTTGGAGCAAATGTGAGATGGACATTTGTGCTCTCTTTGGTCAGCAGCAGTATTTGTCCACTTTTCACATGGATATCATTATTATTCAGTGTTTTATAGTTGAACCATAAACAATTACCTTAAGTGAGACAAGTAAGGCCTACAGTGTTCCAGATGTTGTTCTGGATTATTTACTCCCATCCTTTGTGTGCTCTAATATTGTTAGATCTACCACTATCGGGAAGGTTCACCACCGATTATTTATGCATAATGGCTCCCACTGTGATTCATTAGCGTCCCAAAGCAGTAGGAATTTCTTTGTAACCCTTTCCAGTGCTGTAGAGGTGCCAAACGACAGGGATGGTTTGTAGGACCCCCGTGCACTAATTTAAATAATTTAAATACAACGTTTTGTATTCTATGTATATGTACCTGATATTAAGATTTGCCTGACGATCTAAAACATTTAAGTGTGACAAAAAAGCAAAAACAGAGGACATCTGTATGAGGTTGAATTGTTTTTTCAGAGCACTGTGTATCACCTAATTCACTTTGCAAATAAAGTCTTATGAAATGTGTATAATGCATAACTAAAATCTTTTTGTCACATCAAGTAAAAGCAATATTTTTTTCCGCTTGAAATATACACATTTTTGTTAAAATTAAAAAAGAATAAAATTAATATTCAATAACTGAATACTTTTACATGAACTTTTCTTGTGTCTTTTAATTTATGTACCACGTAGATTACTCACACAGGTGTACGTTTTGCATGTTTTTTGGGTCTGCATCCAATCATTTCTTTGCGTGCTACATTATTTGCATGTATGAATGACTCAACTGGTATCAGACAAAAAAATAAAGAAAGAAATACATGATTGGTTCTTCCTACATTCTTAGACGCATGAGACAGCCCTGACGCATCCCATCTTGATGAATTACCCAATCTCCCTATGACCTGCAGTTACATCATTATAAATCTGCATTGTGCAACACATATTGTTTCAGGTAGTCATAAAGCATGTGAAGAATGTTTATTATATAGAGCAACACTTTTGAAGCATCACATCTAAACATGTGGAGCTTCATCTAACACATACAAGTAGAATCCAAAGCTAACAATAGTAGTGTGGAGCTTTTAGAACCTCTCCCTGCAATGATGAATAGCATTCAAAGAAGAACTTATCCATGTCTTTTAGACCAACTTTTAAAACACCAAGGTGTTGTGTTGTTTCTCGCGTAATGTTTAGCCAAACTGGATGTCTTTACAAATGTATTTGGTTAGACATAATGAACCATAAATAATGCCCAAGCCTTTGAAACAAATTGTTGGTCTCTAAAACTAAGCATAATAGCTAAAGCTCTATCAGATTGGATGGAGGCCATCTGTGAAAATCAATTTTTAAATCTTGACACAGATTCTCAGTTTAATTTTGGATTATGACTGGACCATTCACACATGGGAATATGCTCTGTTAAAAACTGATCTAAAAGGAGCAAATCATAATTAGCTCATAAAAATCAATGTCAATTTGAATAAAAAAAATAAAACAATAAAATGTGGTTTATTAAATAGAAGGTCTCTCCCTCCCAAGACTTTATTAGTTAATGAATTGGTTTTTGATAATCAGATTGATTTATTTTGTCTAATGGAAACCTGGCTGCAAGAGGACTATGTTAGTATAAATAAGTCAACTCCATCTAATTATTTAAATTTCCACATTCCCAGAACTAAGGGAAGAGGAAGAGGAGTAGCAACCATCTTTCAGTGTTTTTTTTCTTCCCATTCACAAATAGACGCTTTTGTTGACAGTGTCACTTCCTCATTGCGTTTTGCATTTGACAGCATAGCCCCCTTGAAAAAGAAGGTGATTATTCACAGGAAGCTGGCTCCCTGGTTTAATTTAGAGTTGCGTTCTTACAAGCACAATGTTAGGAAATTGGAGAGAAAATGCCGCTCTACACACCATGAGGAATCCTACCTTATCTGGAAAAACACTCTACTGTTGTATAAAAAGACCCTTCACAGAGTTAGAACAGCATATATTTCTTTGCTAATAGAGGAGAATAAAAATAATCCCAGGTTTCTCTTTAGTACAGTTGCCGAACTTACCCAGAGTCATAGCTCTGTTGATCTATCCATTCCCTCAGCTCTCAGCAGTAATGACGTTGTGGGATTCTTCATAAATAAAATTGTTTCAATTAAAAATTTAATCATAGGGGCGTGCTCGTGGAGCAGCGGGTAGCACAACCCATATACAGAAGCTTTAGTCCTTGACACAGTCGACCTGGGTTCGACTCCAACCTGCAGTCCTTTGCCGCATGTCTCTCCCCCTCTTCCACAACCCTTCTGTCAGCCTACTTTCATAAAAAAAAAAGCGATCCACTAGAGCCATGAAAAAATAGTGAAAATAAATAAATAGAATCATAGACATCCTCCCAAACATGATTACCTCGTCCTCAGTAAGTGAGGCAGTGTTGGAGGAATCTTTAAAACCTGATTGGTGTTTGAACTGTTTAGATGCAGTAGAGCTTTCTGAGTTATATAACATTTTTGCTTCATCTAAACCTTATACTTGTATGTTAGACCCAATCCCAACCAAGTTATTTAAGGTGATATTCCCTTTGATTAATGCCCCCATTTTAGATATGATTAATTTATCCTTAGTAAATGGACATGTACCATAGGCTTTTAAAGTAGCTGTTATTAAACCTTTACTTAAGAAACCCTCTTGATCAAAATGATTTAATAAATTACAGACCTATATCTAATCTCCTTTTACTATCTAGACTTCTTGGGAAAGTAGTTGCTTATCAAGTATGTGAACATTTACAACTTATGTTCTCTCTGTCTTTTTTCTCTTCATAGTCTGGTCTAGCGTTCTGTCAGTTTTGACATCATCCAGGTGAGGCAGATCATCCAGTATAACCATATCACATAGAAAGAATTCCTGGATCAATGTGTGCTTCTGTGATTTTGTGTCTCTGCTCTGTCTTCTCTAACCCCCAGTCGGTCGAGGCAGTTCACACTGAGTCTGCAGGAGGTTTTTCCTCCCTGTTAAAGGGGAGTTTTCCTCTCCACTGTCGCTTCATGCATGCTCAGCATGAGGGATTGCTGCAAAGCCATTGACAATGCAGACAACTGTCCACTGTTGCTCTACACTCTTGCATGAGGAGTGAATGCTGCTTGTCAAGACTCAATGCAATCTGCAGGGTTTCCTTAGATAGGAAACTTTTTGACCAATCTGTCTGTATAATTTGATTGAATGTGACTTTGTAAAGTGCCTTGAGATGATGTGTGTTGGGAATTGGCGCTATATAAATAAAATTTAATTGAATTTCTAGATTTGCAGTTGTGCCGTGCTCTTTCCATTTCCACATAATGGTTTGAACAGTGCTCTGTGAGATTTTCATAGCTTGGATTTTTTATAACATAGACCTGCTTTAATAACCTATACCTGCTTTAATTTTTAGAACATATACCTGCTTTAAACTCCATATTTCAATCCTTCAACTGTCTGCTGCATTCCTTGGACTTCATGATGTTTGTTCAAAAATAATCTCTCCCAAACCTCTGAGCCCTTCACAGAAGAGCCGGATTTATACTGAAAATAAATGACACAAGAATGGACCATTATTCATTTAATAGGTGGTTTCTGAAGGCAGTGGATGACTGCACTGGATATATTTAGGGTAGTCAAAGTAAAGACATTCTAATACACTCTAAAACATACCACACTTTTATTTTGTGAATAAATGTGAAAAGCAGTGTGGACAGCAAGAAAATGTGCTAGTTTGCATTTGCTATGTGCTAAAATGTGATGAAGTTTAAGGCATATAAATACCTTAAAAAGACACCATAAAACAACCCACTATAACCGGTTCGCCTCACTTTTCTCTGTTGGACACAATGGCAAATAACTAAAGGCAGGATTTGCTGTCAAAAAAGTAGTAAATGTTATAAATCAACTATCATCGAAAATTAAAACTATAAATTATATTTAATAACCTTCTGTATTATTCATCTAGGGCTTTGTTTGCCTAATTCAAAGATTTGATACACTGTAGACATTTGTCATTTTGTAAAAGCTTTTAACTTTATTTCTACTATAGCTGTACATTTAGGAAAATAATGTGATGAAAGCACCTGTCAAATTACTTTGAAAAAAACCTAAACAAACCAAAAAAAACAAAAAAAAACAATAGAGTTAAACCACATCATAAAGTAGTAAATAAACTAAATGTCCTTGACTTGCAGCTCCACGCCCTCCTGTTCTCTTCTCTGTTTCAATGAAAAGGTGTTACCTGACATTTTTGACATGCTGCAGACGGGAGATTCTCGCTACTGCACATATTTTCTTCCCTGTTTTCACCAACAGCTCTGTAGCTACTGAACATGAGGCTGAGTAGAACCCATCCCAGGTCACATACCCATCTAACCACTACCTTTAAGTCATACCACAAATTATATGAAACAAGACAGTTTGGGCCCAAAGGTGGGTGATTAACACAAGCCCGAGTTATGTCGCATTAAAATGTTTACACAAAACTCTATGTCTTATGATGATAAACATTATTGTTGGTTTAAGAAACATTATAGGAACTCCAAAGTCAATAACATGAGCTCAGTGCATCAGAAATAATCATCTTTGAAGTCATTTGAACGTGTCTGAAACACTGTAATTTGCACTGAGTATGTAGTCTTGCAATCAAAGTGTGTTTATAATTGGAAACAGTTTAAACTTTAATTAGTTCAGGTGACTGAATTATGTTTGTGTGTGCTCTAAAGTTCACATTCTCTAGCTCAAACAGGTATGAATCCAACATATTTGTCCATAAGAAAAGTAAAGCTATTGCAGTCATTTTGAAACCTTCAGGACTGGTGCAAATAAGTCCATCAAAAATAACCATACTCGGGGTGCGCTTGTGGCGCAGCAGGTAGCGCAACCCATATACAGAGGCTTTAGTCCTTTAGTCCTTTAGTCCGGGTTCGAATCCAACCCACAGTCCTTTGACGCATGTCTCTCCCCCTCTTCCACCCCCCTTCCTGTCAGCATACTTTCAGAAAAAGCAAGCCTCTAGAGCTGCAAAAAATCCCCTAAAAAATAAAAAAAAATAAACATACTTCATAACACAATGCACATTCAATCCCACCTCTATTGTAAGTTTAAATGTTACTTGAACTACGAGTATGAGTACTCGTTTTCTTCTGTTCGTCCGGGATGGGTTGCAGGTATAGCAGAGACTGCAAATTTCATGCACAAGCGTCCTGGCTGGAATTCAACCTTTTTCATGGTATTGCACCTCCACACAGCTCATCGTTTGTACAGTATCAATGGCATCATTAATAATGTGGCCATGTTACCTGTTTTACAATGAAGGACTTGCCGGAACCACAGAGAAGTATCTACATATTTTTGTTCAGTTGAGAAAGTTGTTGTTGAGATCCTAAGGACTACCTAGATGTGCTGTAAAAATGCTTCGGTGGAAGAGGACATGTTCAACATAACCCAAATACAGCATTCCAGGAAGATAGAGTCAAATATGAAGCATGGCGTAATTAATATTAAGGAATTAAGGAAAATTTGTTAAACAATCAAAGCTGAAGCAGAACTGGACCCTGCAACATGACGGTGACCCAAAACATATCAGTAAATCCACCAAGAACTGACTGAGAATTAGGAAACGGAAAGTCTTGGTCCTAGTCAAAGCCCACATCTTGATTCCATCGGAGATGACGTGAGCGCGCATAAAACCCCTGACACGTCTGAGCTGAAAGCTGAAAGGCTGATGTCAGAGACTGGTAGATAGCTACAGGAAGTGTCTCACTCAAGTTATATCAACCGAAGGGCGTTACATCGGCTTTGACAGCGTAACTTTTTTTCTTTATTGTTTTATTAATAAGTAATTGGCTATGCTAATTATTTTTGTTAAGTTTTAAATGACTCACATTCTTTTAGGTGTTAAATTCCTGGAGGAAGTCTGATGATGTCAAAACCTTAACACGACTACGACATACAGAGTCCCTACCTTCCAGAAAACTCTGCAGTCTCCTAAATAACAGCCAGAGCAGCACTTTCCTTATCAGTGTTGAGCCAACCGGTCTCTGGGGGAGCACACATACAAACACACACATGGTGGAAGTAATTAAAGCAAGTGGAGCTAAATTGAAGTATATTGAACTCATCTCTCACGCGCTCCCGCTCTGTCGATAGATCACTCGCCAAGCGCTATTGACTGCAGCAGAGACCTCCCACTGCAAAGTCCCCCGTGCTCTCTGCAGAGTCTGCTTGAGCCTTTCAGATGTTAGAACAGGCATGAGAGATACAAGATGCTGTGACCTTCAAAAGTACTTTTTAACCTTCGTGATTTTAATTTCTGCCTAGGCTAGATGCTTCTTTTTTAAAATCACATTTTTTCTCTTTTCTTTCCCAGAATTTACATTTTTTTTATCTCATACGAAATTGCCTTATCTCTCTCTGTTTTGCTGGGGTAGTAATGATTTTAGCTGAATGAAAGTCTTGCACTTCCCCGCCCCACTAGATTAGCAGATCAATGTAACATAATTTGTGGGCTCACTGGAGGAGAGATGCTTCCACGTGTTCAGACTGTACAGTCATCATAAAAACCCAATAACACGGGCTGCCATTGGTGTTTCTGGAAGGACTGGAGGAAAAAGTGACAGCAGAGATTTTCTCCGAATGGCAGGGGAGCAGAAGTCATGGATTTTCTTCTGTACTGAATAATTGGTGGGAATTTTCCTGAGGGTCTTGACATGACAAATGTGTGTCAAATGCATCATTGATGGCGGAGGAGAAGAATGCCTCCGCTGCTCCTTTGAAATGCATTTCCCCAGTGCTTTATGTCCCCTGTGCTTGATGTGAGTTCAGTTGAAGATTAATTGATTATCTCCAATGCAAAATCAATTCTAAGTAGGTGGACGTGTTTTGCCTTCAACTGTGTGCTAGTGCTGTAAAGCTTTTGCTGTCTCACTTTCCAACCTTCTTGTCGTTTAAATGGTTGTTTTAATGCTTTTAAATCATGTACATATTCAGCCCTTCCAGATATTAGCTGGTGCACATTACATTTGAGTTTTTTCATGTTTATTTAATACACACATATTCTTTTGTGTGTAAGATTCCTAACATTTTCTTTTAACATTTTACTGTGAAGTACTTTGTGACTACTGTCTGAAAAAGGTACTGAATAAATAAAATGTACTTACTTAGTTACAAAATGTTCCTGATTTGCTTTTACCTGTAAAATTATACTTATAGGTAGTCAGCAGGCCTTTAGATTCACTGAGCAGTTTTGTAGTTGGCATGTAACAAAACCCCAAGGTAGGACAATTGCTATTAAATTTTAGTCATGCATAACAAGAAACTTCACAGTATTTTCATTGAAAGGTTAGGGGGTAATGTGGTCAGATTGCCCTGGCAAAATTAACATAAGCAACGTTTACATGGACATAAATAATCAGAATAAAAGGGCCAACCGGAATAAAATGAGTCATGAAAGCACGCCAATATTGGGAAATATATGGTATATTGTGGTCAGATTAAGTGCAATCAGAATGAAACTCAACCTGCCGAAGGGACTACAGATGGAAATTAGGCATAGGCTATAATCTGTCATATTTATGTACACATGTCCTTTAATATGAATTGTCCCTTTTTTAAACTCAAACTGTATTTTGAATGAGATGGGTGGTTCTGCCGTTCTGATCGGCATGCATGAAAACGCTTGGCAGGATCAAGAATGTATCCAAAAGGGTTTAATTGGTAAGGGCTTTTGGGCCAAAGCGGAAGTGTATCAGCGTTCGCCATGATAAGTACTGTCCAAATAGTGCAGTCAATAAGGAAGGAGGTGGGAAAATGTGCCTGTATGCTTCCTATCATAGCTCCTTTAGCATAGGAATCCTGCAATGTCCCACAGTGGTGCTAAAGAGCTATATGGAATCCCACAATCGTTTGTGTTGTAGACGTACAAAGACCGCCCACCTCACCGAAAATGTACGAAAATGTCTGGCGAGAAGACACATTGCAGTTCATTTTGGGAAGACTTTAGGCCTGAATTTGACTAGAATCATCCTTGTGTGTTTCTGTCACATAATGACGTCGGAGTTAAAGGCTGGCTGAAATCGGCACAGCAGTCCGAATCTCCTTTCCTTCCCACAATAGAGTTCTTACAGTTGACCTCATCAAAGGTCAAGGAAAAGGAGCTAGGAGCTATAATTAGATGTTTTCAGATGCAGTCCAAGTTATTCTGAATGTGGGAACCTGACCCGAAGGTGCATGTGGGCCTCACGTCAACGTAAAGTATTTCCGCTGTGAGTGTGTGCTCCTGATACAATCTTTCAATTAAAAAAATTAACCGTTGACGGTAACTACTGCTATTTCTTGTTTTTGAGGTCTGATGACTAAGATGGCCATGGGAGAAGATTGATTTTCTGTCATGTCAAGCATTTCTGTTTTGATTTGGGCATATGTCGTGGACCATTATCCCGCTGAAAGACCCTATGATGACCCATTGGTAAATTACCTGATTTCCTTCAAAACATTATCATATTCCAGAAGGTTTATGATGCCATACGTGCTAACAACATTCCCAAGGCCTTGGAAAGAGAAACAAGGCCACAGCATCACAGATACTCTGCTATACTTGGCAGAGGTGCTTTCCTACTCAATCCTTCTTTGTTTTACACCCCCTGGAGTGTTTCCTGCAAAGCCCAAGCTTGGTATCATCTGACTACAGCACACCTGTTTAGTTTTTGATGGCAGGACAGAAGAGGCTCTTATGTAGCATGCCTCTAAAACAACTGGTTTGCATGTAGATTGTGTCTAATAGTTGTTATGCACACTTGGTGTCCTTCAAGATAAAACTCCAGGAAACTTTGGAGTTTTAGCTTTATTCCCTTATCATTCTACGAACTGTGCGTAGTATCAAGTCAACCTGGATTCTTGTCCAGTTCTGTGGCTATTGGCTGAAACAAATGAGCCCGTGTCATGCCATATTTATACCCACAAAAAAACAAAAGTAATTTATTACTAAGTTAAAGTTGTTTGAGAAGGACAATGTAATTTGCTAGCAAATTGGAAATTCAAGAAATGCTGTAGTTAGTTAGCCTCGTGAGACCATCCTGATCTCGCGAGCTTTCGAGGTTTCACTCGCAGATCAATCTGGCTACTCTCCGTTAAAGAAAATTTGGAGCCGTTCACCAAACGAACGTCCAATCAGCGTTAGATTTGAGGCGGGTTGAGGTGTGACGCAACGGGAAGCACGACAGTTCAGTCTAAAGAACATGGCGGCTTCAGCCGATGAAACTAGCGTTAGCGGGGCTATCGAGCAAGTTTTATCGGAATTACAGAGTATTTCTTTGCTGAGCTAACGAGCCTTTACCTGCCGCAGCAAGAGTAGCTTGGCTTGTGGTTGTGTTTTCGTCATCGCTCGTAACAGAGCGACGACGAATCTGATTGGTTCATTTGGCCCGTCTATCACCAACGTAGGCCAATCAGCTAACCAGTATTTTCGCCCCTTCCCAAAATTACTTCAACGGAAGGTTTCCAGATGGATATGCGGAGCAAATCTATCTGGCGGAGTCAGGTAAGTAGTTAGTGTCAGGTTTTGAGTAGTTTTAGCAGGACAGAAAATGCAGACAAGAGCTAGGGAGCTGCATGTTAAATAAATAAATAAATAAATAAATAAATTACAGTTTATTGAATTCAAAATAACTGAACTTACAGACAAAACACAGGGGAAGCAAAACAGAGGACCTGCCAAGGAGTGAGAGGAAACTGGCAGAATAAGTAGGAGAGGAGACATAGGGGAAGACAGGTGAAAGCAGTTAGCACAGGTGACATATATGACAGTGATTAGGCTGAGGGAGAGCAAGAGCAATGAAATTACAAAGATGGGAGGAAAACAGAACCTAACAAGAATACAAAACCAGAATGAATAAACAGAGTATGACAAAATAAACTCACTAACTGAACCAAAGAGAGGCAGGAAAATCTGACCTAAACGTAACTAACAAATCCACAATGAGCAGAATACTAAACGAAGACAGGGAAGAACAGAATCAGACTAATGACCAATACTAAAAAAGGGGAAAACAGAAAGATGCACAATCCCCAGTACCAATAAGCAAAACCTGTGGACCGTGACAGTATCAATAAGTGATTTTGTTAAAAAGATCTCCATCAATAAATAAATATATGCAAAGATTTTCTAAAAGTTAAGTGTGCGGAATTTAGGATACTTTTGTTTTAGGGCAGGGTTACCCCACTCAGTTTTGGCAGTGGACCCAGTAAATAGTGGGTGGGATTGAACTTTCCACACAGTATTTTTATGCATAAAGAGTACTAACACACATATGGTGGAAGCAGTTGTCACACTAAAACCAACCTGTAGCTGCCAATGTAATTTACCAAAAAGAGCTATTCACTTTATCTTAAATTCAAACTCATATTCAGATTGTCATCTGATCTCCATCTCCAAAATATCAATCTGTCTTTAAAGGCGGCACCTGACCCGTACCCAGATGCATCAACACACGCTCACACAGACAGGTCCGGACTTGCCATTGACAGGTTTCTGCCCAGTGCGGAGGGCCTATCAAAGCATCACAGTTTCCTGCTGTTACCGTGACAGCTCTTAAGCCTCACACATGAAAGACAGGCAGGGAAGTTTTTACCAAACCTCACCTCAAAGCAGCTGTGGGAATGCATGTGCATGTGTGTGGTAGTGTTTATGAGTATTGGTGTGACTGTTCTTTTCAGAAAGGTGTAGACAGCGGTCAGGCTGAAAGCTTTTAAAAGCAAAACATGACTTCACAACAACAGCCACCCGGGCCTCCTCAGGGCATCAGTCTGCTGCTCTTTACTGACACATGAACAAGAAGTCCTGCTTCTCATACGAGCTTAGAATATTACAAGCGTTCAGACCGGGTGCATTACATAGGATTTAAAAAATACCATGCTCAGAATACTTTACTTCAGTGTCTGGTTATGCAGAAAACAGACTGCAGACTTAGCTCCATTCCCATTTGAGCACGTTTATTTATTCAAACCCCATGCGGGCCCATGGCTTGTCTCCCCAGTGTAGAACCCCCCTCTCCTCGAGGGTCCACAGGCAGAGAAGGAGATAAATCTGAGGGGGCTTGGTACATAGCGGTGTTGGCACACCCTGCTGTGATGGGCAGTCACTTGTGAGGGGTGACTGCAACAGTCCCTTACATTTATTGTGGCCTTAGATCCGCCTTAGAGTCGGATCTTGCATTATTTTCCTGTTGGCTGATTTCACAAGTTTGCTCTGCCGGCCCAACCAGAGTGCTGATTTGAATATGACAAAGAATCTGTGGCGAGAGCTAAAGCTTATTGTGACAGTAAGAAGGTCACAATTCCAATCTTAAAGACATGAAATTATGAGCAAGTTTGGCTGTAATGCCAATTAAATCTTTTTTTCATTTAAAGTTATAGTTGGTAATCCTGTTCAGAAATACTTCTTGTTATCAAAAGTGGCTCAAGTGCGAGCCACCAGAAGTGAGAAAGACTCCTGGATAGATGTTTTAAGCCTGTTTGCTGTTGATTCAGTTAACTGAGAATTTGCACAGGCACATTTTGTTATACTAGGTAAAATCGTCCTTCCATCCTGAAAGTACTCAATACATTATGTATTCAGAAAAAGGATGTTAAAAAAATCAATCTCTGCGGGAGCTGCAGGCCCCCACAGGGATTGGTTAGAGTTTTTACAGTTTTATCAGCATTTTGGTCCTGCTCTCACCCCCCTCTGTCCCTCAAATTCTGGAGGTATCACCTTATCTATCGGTTGTCCCACATGCCAATCATTCTGAGGCGCTCACATAACTCTTGAGTTTCCGCTTGCTGGATGTGCATGCACACTTCTAGTGTTTATGCAGTGATGGTTTTACATTTATTTACTCCCCAGGCAAAAAAAACCCTCTGAGTTTAAAAAAAAACAGCTTATCATACCTTCAAATACAAGCTAGACCTGAAATTAAACAACATGTTCAGCCTATTAGCTAAAACATGTCAAAAAGCCTTGGTTTGGACTGCAATCCTTGGAGATTTTATAGGATTCAATGCAAACACCTATTCCCAGACCAGCCCTTGCACCTGACACTGTTTTCTAGGTAGTTCCTGCTCCTCCTCCATCACCTTCTCCTTCTCTTTCTCCTGTCCCTCCTCATCTGTCTCTTACTCCTCCTCTTCCCTTTTATGACTGGCGTTATTCTGTCCCTCTGCATCAATTCCACAACCTCGGCTGAAACTTTATCCGGAAACTTACTGCATATTTGTTTACATTGCAACTGTCTACTGTTAAATCATTGCTGCACTTTATCCAGAAATCAATTGGAATTTATCCTGTAAATTACTGCAATTTATTACTGCATTTTAACCCTGTACTGTGAATTCACAGCAACGTATCCTGTAGAGTTACTGCAATTTCTCTGAGCTGTGTGAACACGAAATTTTGTTCTGTATGCACTCTGTGCATACAAAATGACAATAAAGAAAGTCTAAGTCTAAGTCTAAATTGGCCTCCTCAGCTACAATGAACAATAACAGCAAAAATTATAAACATTATACAATGAACAGTGGTAGAACACAAATACAATAAAAGATAAGGAACGCGTTAAACACACAAAAAAGTAAGGGAATTACTCAACTTATTTCTATTTATCATGGGATTGTAAAACACATGAAAACAGGATGTAGCCTGTATTTAAAAAGATGATATACGTTGAACACAGACTCCCCCTTGTAGTGCCTTCCTTTTCCTCGTCAGCCACGATGGATTGACATTCATTTTGATTGACAAAGCAGAGTAATTATTTATACACACATTACATACTCTTTAATGTTCTGTGTGCCCTGAACACATCCAAAACCCACTCATACTCTAAGTCCAGGATGGGATGATACCATGTAGGGAGTGTTTGCTAACCTGTAGTCATGCTGCTCGGTCCATTATTAGCCTGGCTGACTGTCACACTGACCTCACTCATCCGGTGAAGGACTGCGATCCCACAGTTAAAAAAAAAAAAGCAGTAAAAAAACTTAACTGGTTAATGTCGCACACAAGATTTATCCTGCAGACATTTTCTCTACTCTACTCATTAATTTCTCCTTTCTTTCCAGCATCTTAGCTACTTTACTTCTCTCCAGTTTCTTGCTTGCTTTTAAATTATGAGGGGCCATTTTTATTGTGCAAAATATCAGATTGACTCAGCCTGATAATGTACTGTGCCACCTACGGCCTCGTGGGTGGCTCCGTGCATCCACACAGCTGCATTTTATTATTTTGTAGAAGGGGGAAAAAATGGATTCCCAACCGGCTGGTCTGTTTCAGGCTGAACAGGTTGGGAATCCTCCTGAACCTCCCTGTGCATGACTGCAGCGTGTTCTCACAGCAAGCAGGGCATCTTCAGCTGCAAGGGGTGCCAATTCCTCACACGACGATATGATAGATATTGGGAAACTCCTTTTGGGGTGCAGATCATTTTTAATTTATTTTTTAACTGCTTGTGCCGCTCCCTATGTGTCATTGAAAAAAGGTTAGCTGCCCAGTTTGCCAATGCCAAAACCCGCTACTGTGTTTATGTATCCGTTAGCTTAGCAGTTAGCTTTGTGTTAGCCATTCATTGTAGCTCCGCTGCTCTCACCGGATACTTTGAACATGGAGCAGGTAAGGTATACTTTGAGCAGGTAAGACGCAGGTGAATGTACAGTTATTCAAAAACGGACTTGGGGAAACTTTTGGAAAAATCACTGACTCTACCTTTAAAGGTATAAATACTTTTTCTGAATGTAATTTTGCTAAGTTCTAAACAACTAATCATATAAAATGGCGTTATCTTGAGAGTTCTATGTGGAAGACATTTAGAGGATGTTGAGCTTATTTAGAAATGAATAACAATACTTTAAAGAAGATGTATTCAAGTCAAAGAACTACTGCTGGGCGATAAGTTTCTATGTATAGGAGCTGCCATTGTTTATAACTTAAGCTAACAAATTCACTTTGTGAATTTGTTAACTTAAGCCTGGAACACATTTGAGTTCATACAATATATTCATATCATGTGCATGTTTATATGTGTTTTTGTTAATATGGCTTTTAAATATTTGTTCTGTCTGTCATTGGACATGTATGTCTACTGCACCGATTACCTAAACCATTTCTTCATCCGTGTAATAACTGGGATGCCAGTAAACCCTGATTCTGAAATATTGCTTCTCAGGACAACACTGACTTGAGCTTTTTCATTTTTGACAAAACAGATTTTGTCCTGACCGTGACCTCCATTCTTAAAAATCTAGTTACCTCACAGCAACAACATGAATGCTCACACATAGAAATAATGTGTCCAATCATGTCTTATTGTGTCACCATGCATTTCTATTTCAATGGAGAGAGATTTGAAGGAGGAACCTGAGGTGTCTCTAGTGATGACAGTCTCCATACCTGAGGAGTTACGGCATGTGGAGATGACACATTATTTGGAAAAGCGTCAGGGGGTTTGAATGAGTGTATGTGTTTGCAGAGCAGATGACAGAAGAGCTATCAAATGATGTCGCATGAAAATACAGACAGAAACAAAGTCTTTGCTAAGCATATAAAAACGTGAAAGAAACACACACACAAACACACATACACACATGGGCGCAATCTGTTATCAGGATGTGGAGAATCGCTGCATTTCCAAGCCAGGGAGTTTCCTTTCCTGGCGGCTGCTCTGTTGAAGTACTGTATGAATGTGTGTGTGTGTGTGTGTGTGTGTGTGTGTGTGTGTGTGTGTGTGTGTGTGTGTGTGTGTGTGTGTGTGTGTGTGTGTGTGTGTGTGTGTGTGTGTGCGCCTCCTACCACATCTAAGATTTGAGCTACTGGAACACAAACACCACAGGTGTCAGGTCATTTCCACCAGTCTCAGATATTTTCCAGACGTTTTGTCTTTCTTTGTTAAATAGTTTTGTGCATGTACAAGGCCTGGTTTTAACCGTCTTATGTTGAATTTGTCTAAAGTTATCCAGACCAATGTGAAAAAGTTCAATGCGGACATTTCTAGGCTACATCACAGAAGTTATCACAACTTTGACTCAATCCCTGGCATGTCGCAACCTCATCAATAACCAAATTCTATTCTATAGGATCAGTTTTAATAATCATATTTATATTAATTCATGTCATAGTACTAATTATGACATGCTCATATGTATACATGCCAAGATATATTTTTCAATATAATCATATCATGGTCATTATTATTGTCATATATCAGCCACTGACACATTAGATCGGTTTCAGTGCAATGATGCACCAATTGTTTAAAGCTTATCTGGCTTGCAATGGCTGTCTCTTGCAGCCATTGTTCAAAGCCAAACTCTGTAGCTGTTAATCTGTTACAACAGAGCAGTCTGACCCACAAGCAGCTGCTTTGTCTCTCAGTTTCGCATCTGATTTATATCTCATTGCCCTGTTCCAGTTAATCTTACGAGACCATTCTACAATAAGGTAAGTAGACCCCAAGCAGGAAATAAATAATTATTGCAGAAGCAGGAATTAAATGTTATGATTGAACCCCAATAGCTTAGTACTATTTTGATGATTCTATGCAAATGTATTGATTTGCAGGGAACGGTAGAGCGTGGACCCCATACACAGAGGCTGCTAGTCACTGCCTATGTTTACATGGACAAAAGTAATTGGATTAAAGGGTAGATCGGGATAAAAATGTGTCACGTAAACAAGCCAATTGGAATATTGTGATCGGATTAAGCTCAACCGGAATAAAATTGTATTCTTAATGACATGGGTGGTTTATGCTGATTGATAATCCGATCAACATGCATGTAAACACTTGTCAGGATAAAATTATTCCAAATGTGGCAAACTGACCCGAGTGCACATGTGCGCCCGACGTAAACGTGGCATATTTCCATGTTGTTGAGTGGCGGAAATACATAAGCATGTAAAACTTTCGAAGTTCCCAATATAACTTTTTTATTTGAAACATTAAAGAGCTCAAAAATGATTATTTATTCATTAACGACTCAACTGTAATTAGAACCTGGTGCAAGTCCAGCCTGGGCGCACGGCAGACAAACTCGTATTATACTGCTTTATTCATTATTTTTGTTGTACAGCAAAGACGAAAGTTCTTCTTCTGCATTTTCTTAGGGAAATTTGATAACTGCGCATGTCAGTGTGGTTCTATTCTGAATAAAGCCAAGCGCATATACACACATTATGATCGGATTAATTGATTGTGTGCCCATATAAATGGTACAATCTGATAATTTTCTGCTTTTAATGTAATGATTTTAGGAGGATGTGAACCCGGTATTCAGCCAGACACTTCAGGTAAGCTTAAACAGGATTTAATGGAGATTATGATGATGGTGGATACAGCAAGCAGAACATAAACAGTCCAGGCAGAGTAAAAAGCAGAAATCCAGCACAGAACCAAAAAACCAACAGGAACTGGGTAGACTCAAAAATAAGGCAAACAGGTCAGACTTGGTAATTGGACAGACAGGTACAATGCAGGATGCTGGAGAGCTCTTACCGGAATAAATGAGGACTGAGACAAAAAGCATGGGGACATGAGACGTGAAACATGTGCGAAGTCCCGGCAACAAACAGAAAACTGAGGGAGGTTTAAATAGGTGGCCAGACAGGTAAGCAGGGGGGGACTAATTAACCAAACCCAGGTGAAAGTAATTAAGGGAGTAGACAGGACACTAGAAAATAAACCTTAGACCTAAGTAAAACAGAACAAACAAAGCACAGAACTGAAATCAGATCTAATACAGGGACCAGATAACTAACACAATAAAGAGGCTAAACTAGAATCCAAAACAGGAATAAACCCAGAGGCAGGAAAGAGCTACTTAACCAAATAACAAGCATAAACCAGAACAGAACATTACATTTAATCCAAATACATTTCAATCCAATCATTAAATTTTGTTCATGTAAACATAACTAGTGATTAAATCCTGGCCTTGGGACTTTTTGCTTTGTGTCTTCCTTCCCTTCCATCTCTTTCTACGATTTCCTGTCTAATTACTTTCAATGAAGGCCATTAACACCACAACATCTTACTGTATAAAAAAAATATAAGATATATCTGTGTTTTTAAAGGGAACATTTGATGCTTTTCAGTTCTTCCTTTTCACATTGAAAAGTGTATATAAAGTGGAAATACAATGCTTCAGTCTGTATTCCAAGTTTACCCCCACATCCTCCCTTTTTACCCCTGTTCTCAGGTGTGTCTGAGAGCAACTTCTTTTGGTGCTGTCTCTTGAAATCTAAAGGAGCTCTTCACACCCTGCCCCTCTGCAGGTCGCATAGCATTCCACTCCACCCCGCTCTGCCATTTTTGTCATACGCTGGGTGACGGTATAATGAACAACCAACAACTTATCCACTTCTAGCTTCGGCATTCTTCAACTTGGACTATGAAATTGCTCTGAGAACAAAAAAGAGCGGATTCGCGAAATTGGTAAGCCGGAATTCCATGACCATGTTTAGCAGCGCCGCAGCAAATCCCATGATATTCACTAAATGTAATACAAAACCGAGAAAAACATGCACCAAAAACAATATAAAGATATCTACACAGTACCCGGGCAGACTAAATTCATGTTTTCTGCACTCCTTGAAACTCCAAGTATACAACAAAATGTATTTGAGGGCTAGAAAAGTAGGTTTTGCATGATATGTCCCTATTAAGAGGGTATATAGCAATCAAACATATTGCTTAACTGATCCAAATCACCCTGTAAAAGCTGGAGTTGGGACAGCTTTTTGGAGCATAAAGGTGTGTTAAGGAAACGTGAAGTTGAAAAGACTTCAACAATGATGTCAAATCAGCAACTGTTGCTGTCAGTCAATCTGGAAATGTTATGAGGCAATTTCACAACAATCTGATTTGACAATTTGATCTACCAAGCTAGTCCACCCCAAGGTCAGACAATGCAGTAATCAGAATTAATTGCAAAGAAAACAAAGAGCCACAGTACATCTTAGCACTTTCACTCCTCAGAAAGAATGTTAAATGTTAAAGTTTGTGATGCCAAACACAGATTGAAGAAACAAATCAAGTGTAGGTTGTTTAAAAGCTTTGGAAGGAGAAAGTTTGTTCTCTCTGAATAAACGTGGAAGTTTGCAAAACTTCATCTTAAGGAACCACAAGAATTCTGAAACAATATCCATTGGAGAGATGGGGCCAAGGCAGAGATGTTTGGGCACATTGCACAGCACCATGTTTGACCAAAATCAAACACACCACATCATCACAAGCAGCTCGTACCTACTATTAGGCATGGTGGGGGAAGGCTGGTGATCTGGGCTTGTTCTGCAGCCACTCCACCTGAGCACTTATCAGTCAGCATCAAATGTGAGGCCATCTGGTAGCGGTTACTTGTACGAACTGGGTCATCTGCAGGAAAATGACTTGAAACACAAGAGCAAATCTGCAACAGAATGGCTAAAATGTAAAGAATTAAAGTGTTACAATGGTCCAGGCAAACTCCAGACCTGCCCTCAAACCAGCTAAAGCAGGGATTCCCAAAGAGCTGCTGCTAGGGAGTGCACACAATGAAAAATGTAATGGTGGTCTGATATTTGCACAATTACAGTGTTTTTTTTTTCCCCACACAATAAAAATGTGTATTTACACATTTCCTTTGTAAAAATTAAAATCAAAAACTGTAAATTTAATAAATGAAAACGTATTTAGAAGACGTCTTCTTGTACGCTTCATTTTAAGATGAAATATAGAAGAAGCTATCTTCTTCTACGCATTGCACTGTATATGCACACCTAGATTGTGGCCTCTACTTCATTCATTCTAGCAAATATGCTCAATTGGCTGAAATCAGGGAGACTGTCCTGCAGGTGAGACATCTAAGGTCAAAGTTAGTGATGAAGGAGGAGAGGAACCAAGAGAGAGAAGAATCAGAAGTAACAGAGAAGAGAATTGCAACGGATCCGGGAGCAGAAAACGAGCGGAAATCAGAAAATCTCTCTCTCTCTCTCTCTCTCTCTCTCTCTCTCTCTCTCTCTCTCTCTCTCTCTCTCTCTCTCGCATACCTTTCGCCATTGTACACAAATCAAATTAAACTGCTTCGTGTTTCTATTCTGCGCCCTGAATTGTGAGTCAGACTCAGATTTAGATCCTGCTGTGGATGTTGTGTCCTGACACAGAAAGGGGCGTGCGGCTAAAACCGTTTGGGAACCGCTGAGCTAAAGCAATATTGTAAATAAATCTGTGCCCAACTTTCTCCACAACAGACCAGAGTTTTTTTTCTTCAAGTTATTGCTACTTATGACAGTAACTTAAAAAGACAAAAAATTAGCACAGATGAGAAGCTGGTGTTGGAGTAAATAAAAAAAAGCCGCAACGCATAGACAAATCCGAGGCCTTATTTCCTCTCTAAAGGTCACAGCTCTCTCGTCGAGAGACTGAAATCACAGCCGATCTGGTGCGTCGAGCCTTGGACGTGTCAGCACTTGTGGGCCCCCTGAGCATCCAGAGAGCTTGTGATTTATCTGTGCGACTTTGTGTGTTTTAATCACTCAGGAGAAACCGACGCATGCAGGCACACGCCGAGAGTCAATGACAGGTGGGCTGTGCGTATACATTGCATGTGAGAGAGACTGTGTGTGTGTGTGTGTCCCACATTGGTGCTTGAAGTCAGGTGGGCCAGCACATCCAGGGAACCCTTTGAAGGTGTGTTCATGTACACAGACAGACACACATACACTGACCAGCTGTTTCCCTCTTCCACTGCTCTTTGATGTCTGTCTCTACTTTTTGCACTCAACCCACAGTAGTAGTTCTGTGTCCTCAATATTTTTTACTAGAAGTGCCCAAATCCCCCGTTCTCAGTAATCAATATAATTGCTGAAAACATTTTTGATCATTTTGTACATGACTAATGATTGGTCTCTCATTTTGGTTGGCAAAACAACACTATCAAGGAAATAACAATAATGTAATTTATAGGTGCCTTTCTCAACACTCAAGGTCAATTTACAGAATCAACAATAAAACGCTCAATCCAATAAACATTGAATCAACAAAGAGCAGGAATAAAAAAAGAGAACGGGAGACAGGATAGGATCCTTACATTCAAATTAAATCTAAAAATCATAAAGAGTATGCCTGTCTAAAAAGATACGTTTTAAAGTGAGATCTATCATCCTTTCCAAAAAGTATAATATTAATTGAGTTAGACTACAAATGGAGTTAAACAATACGTAGGCAGATTTGTAAAGAAATTCCAACAGGCTTAATTGCTGTTACTGAGCAGGATCTTTTTTTCTAGTATCTGGAAATACACCTTCACCTAATTTTGATTTATGTTTATTTTGTTCAAAACGTTGTCTGTCATAGAAAAAAAAGAAAAGAAAACCTCTTCCCTGCAAATGTAAACCAGCGATGGGTGTGGTACTGAAATCCTGGGAAGATGCACAAACTAGACTTTAGTGGTGCAGACTACAGTGTGTTGCAAATACATTCCTTAACCCTAAAAACAGAGCAATCTTGGAAGAAAACATGTAAAAGAAAAAAAAAGGACAAAAAACAGTCTAGACATACCTCTGGGCTACAGTGGAATGGGTCCGATCATAGTATGTGGTAAAGCGGCCAAGTCAAAAACCTGACCAAATATTTCTTGGAATCTGTGACAAGACATGATAAGTGATGTTCACACATTCTCTCCATCTATTTGACAGCTTTCAAGCTACTCTGCACAAAAATTTCAGTCTAGATCTGCAGAAGATCCTAAAAGACTTTAACAAATAAATGCACATCACAATTTTTAAGATTTTAACCCATACAAACATTGTTTAGTAACATATCACCATACATAACATAAGTCACGCCAATTGTTACAGTATTTCTTTTCACTGAGAGATATATAAGACTTTTTTGTGGAGGTCCTTTCACCCCTTGTATTATCTCATAACAGGAGGGTTGCTTCGTCAAACTTGTTGCCTTAATTAAATTGTTAGTCTTTGAATGTTCTACCTTTTTGTAGAATACCAAAGGATCTCAATTGCATGATCCTGCCGTAACACTGGAGAATATGGCTTCAACCACCATCAACACTAAATGAACTTTGTAAAAGAAAATGTCTTCAAGCCAAAGCAAATATTAGCAGCTTGCAAGCACACAGTCACAAACAAATTTTCATGTCAGTTAAGCATGATAATGATTGTTTAGATTTGGCTCTGTATTTGTGTACCTGCAAATGTTGAGAACAATGCGGAGAATGAACTTTCTTTTCTTCCATAAATGTTAATGATGTTGTTGCATTGTTGCACACAGACACCGTGGCACTAAAGCAGGGATCAGTTTCGTACATGAACTCTTATCTCTTGTCAAGAACACACGCCCAGTAAAGTATCTGAACCGTGTTCAACCTTTCCCCCCCCCCAACATTTCAAGATCAGGGAGTATTTAAAGTATTTACACAAGGCTGAGGTGGCGTTACATATGCCAGCTATGTTGGTTAAAACCTTGATCCACATATTCTTGTTTTCCTTTTTTTCCTTTTACCGTAACACTTAGAAATTGTTTGAATATCATATATCTGAAGTGGATTTTAAAAGTCAACGAAAGCCTTTTGTTATCCACAAGTTTAAACCTTGCCTTATTCTGCTGGAGACAGCTTTTTTGACACACTATTAAAAAAAAGAAAAGGATTTTTTTTTAAGTTACTTTTTAATTTGGATAGAAACGGTAAAATTATGAAACTTTATCAAAGCACAAATCTTTGTATTTGCATAACTATTTATTTTTTTTCATTTGGATCCTTTTTTTCCCACCTGCATGACCAGAGAGTGCTTGAGCTTAAGCTCCCAATCTGATGACAGGAAATTCTCCTTCAGGACCTCCTAGTAGAGTTGAATTCAAGTTTGCAGCAGTTGTGTCATCCTGGTAATGAAGCACCAAAGTAGCCAAAAATCATCAGGCTACCTCTACTATTTTTTTGGCTCCATCCAAATACATCTCGGTATAGTTCCTAGTGCCTGCTCCTTGCTCCTGTCCATAACCTTCCATGGTGTCAACAGTGTCTGATCCAATGGCTTTATAGCCATTTTCAGACTGATGGATGTCAATAACTTGTTTTTCCAGCAGAGTTGAAGCTGTTATAGCTACCAAGGCTGGAGCAACATTATATTAAACCCCATGGATCGGATTTTACTCAAGTTCACAGGTGTATAAAATATTCCTGTTTTGGGAGTATGCTTTGTCACCAACCAAAATGTTTTTGTAAAAAAAATACTTTCAGTAATTTATATAAAAATAATTGTAAGAAATAAAAGTGCTAAAAAGATGAAGGACTTAGGGTTTATTCTCTATTTCTGAACGATACATTTAGGTTTTATGTAAGTACTATAAGGGGTGTTTATTGTATTGTGAAATATTCAGTCTTTAGTTCATTAGTGATTTATTACTATTGCTGGCTATTTATTGTTGGAATTGATAACAGTTACAGCTAAATATTTCTAGATATCTCTCATATGTTTTAAGGGAATAAGCATTTTAGGGAAGCAAAATGAGGATTTCTGGTGGGAAAACTGCCTTTGTGTTAATAGCAACAGCACAGAACATCTGCAAAACTATGTTTTTAACATTTTCCCATGTTACAATCTTCTTTTAACCATCTTCCCTTTATCTTGAAGCTATTAAGTCCTTCTAATATTACCCAGTCTGTCTGTGGCATGGTGAAACTCCGGGGATCCAGTCTTTGTCCAGGCCAGGGAGACGACTGAATAAAGGATGCTCATGTTAGGGGCCTCTCTGCTCAGATACACCTGATACCTGCCTCACGCACCCCCACACTAACATCCACTCACCCTCTAATGTCCTGTCTGGACCCCTAAAGCCCCCCACTCTACTTGTCTGTCTGCCAGCTGGCATTTTTTTTTGTGCACAGTCAAGAATGAAGGATGTTTTTGTGAAACTGTGTCCTCGGTTTTACCCTCTCTCCATATCTTTTGTGGAGTCAATGTGGGCTCTTGGCTGTTGTCTGAGCTTCATGCTCACCTTTGAAGTTCCCAGCCGTGCATTTCTCCAGTGCCTCCCCATTTCTCCCACTACTTTGATTCCCTTTCTTCTTATGGGGGACTTTGTTGATTCTCAGATTATACCACTCAGTCACCGCAAGGCATGACTATTGCTGGATAAATGGTTCACGTGATAAACAAACTGAGTTGGAATTAATTCATTAAGATTTGATGTAAAAATTCCGCACCTCTTGAACTTTTAAACAATGTGGCATAACAACCCCAAACCTTACAAAGTGATGCATAAATGATGTATGAATCTAAACATAACTTCATAAAGGCACTTAAATTTAGCCCTCTTTTACTCTTGTAAATCTTAGGGAATCTATTGTTTTCAGAAGTCCTCTAATTAATAAATAGATATGACCTGTGTGTAATATGATCTCCATATAAATACTTTTTTTGTCAAGGCATCAGAAGTTTGTTAGAGAACATCAAAGAAGAAAGAGCTCCATGAATATCAGGGAACCCAGCAGAGAGTTCAGGAAGAATGTGTTGGTCAGATTTAAAGAAAGGTCAGCTAATAAAACAGTATTACAGGCTCCAGACATCTCAAGCTGCATTGTTTTGTTCAGGCACAGCCACAAACCAATCAAGACATGTGTGTTCACCTACACTGGCAGAGCATTAATCAGGAAGTAACACTGTGGGACCTGCAGATAGTCACAGTTCAGATGGGAAGATCTTATTATTATTTTATCATTCTCTGCCTTTTATCTCCTCTTTCTTTCACCTTTTTCTGGAGAGGACACGTCAAACCTGTGAATGAAGGTGCTCTGATCAGGTAAAACCAAATTGAAATGCTTTGGGCTGCATGCAAAATGCTTTGTATCGTGGAAAACTCAAACTGGCAGCAACATGGATGCATTTCTTCAGCTAGACAGAGAAGCTGGTCAGAGGTAATAGAGCTAAGTACAAGACAATGCTGAAAAAAACCTGTAAAAAGCTGCATGCGACCTAGACTGAGGCTCAGGTTCACCTTTCAGCCAGAGCTACAATGGAACTGTTCACATCAGTGGTGTCCAAGCTTTTTGAGACAAGGGACAAAATCCTCTTGTTAAAAGCACTCATATGCCACATAAAGTATCTTATAAATAATAAAACAGGGTAAAAATACATTTTTTGTGACGTTTTTATTTTATTTCATCTGCTTTATCGTATACTAAACATACAACATTTTAATGGAGCAAACAATGTCGTCTAATTTTTCAAGAAAAGGAATCTGTAAATCTTTGCTTGATCAGAACATAAAGAGTTTCACATGATCACATTATTAAAAAGCAGAGATTTAATTATCATATTTTTGGGGTGATTTTCACTTTTGGGCTAGAAAGGTGTTTGGTCTATGCTCGGCAAAAGGAAAGGTACTTGGGTCAGGACTCCCTGCATTTAGGCTTTAATTAATAGCGTCCATTTAAATGAAAGTGAAAACATGATAAATAAGAGAAGAAATTGTAAAAAAAAAAAATCACCCTAAAAAAGAGTTGATCTGCATCAATCCAGGTGCTTGCAGGCCCGTTTTACTCCATTGTTAAATTGTGGTCGATTGGCAAACATAATTATTCAGAGTGCCACAAATGGCCCAAGGGCCTGACTTTGGACACCCCTGGTTTATACATTAATCAGTCTATCACATAAAATCCCAACAAACACTAAATGTTGTACCTGAAAAGTTTAATGAGTTTTGATACATCTGCAACAAGTTAAATATGATATTACTAAGACAAGCTGTCCAGAATAGACATTACCAACAGACAGATTCTCTGTCAATACGTTCATCCTAGAGCGCAGAGGCTTTCAGTTTTTACTGCACGTCACCAACATGCTGAAGTAGCACCACTGCTTTGCAGGGACACAGGTGGATTAAAACAAGCTTCACGTTTGCACGCTGATGGGAGTCTGACCGACCAAGCTCCAGGAAAATACAAGGAAAACTTTTCCACTTTCTTTTACAGCATTCACAAACAGCTGCAGCTTCACTTGAAGTCGTAACCACACTTCCGCATCACAGATGTGAGGGGTTGTCTTTCTTTTTAGAGCAAATGTCAGCGCCGGTAAAACCTCTTTATTGGGACATTTTGTTGGGAGTTGACCTGTAGTTTAATACTGCCAACTAACTGATTCTTTGACAAAAGCTCTGACATTAAAAAAAAGGTTTTCTTTCTGCCAAGGAAATCTCATCATGATCATATTGAGATTTTGATTGAATCACTTAAAACATTTGAGTTCACCGAGGTTTGGAAAGTACCCTTAAGGTGCTGTGATGGCATTTCAATCCGGCTGAGGTCCAGATTTTGACTTACACAGTATTTTTTTTCTTTCATTCATCCTGTTTTAGATTTTCTGTTGTCTTTTAGATCATTGTCCTGCGGATGAACCAGTTTAGGGTTTGGTTTCAACTGTGAAAAAAATTTCTAAAAACTTTGACACTGGAATACTTTGGCATGCAAAAGGTGCTCATGGTGAATGCAATGACTTCATCATCCTGAAACTAGTTCAAATTTTCACTCTTCAACCTCTATGCTTGACAGATGGTAGAAGGTGCGTGTACTAATACACTGCTACTACTTTGGACTCATGTGCTGATAGAATAGAGGTTTTCTGTAGCAGCAGTTTTAGACAAGTCATTAGTTCAGTCTTTTTGTTATTTATCCTCCTGTCTGGGGCTTGGGTTGTCTGAGATTTTCCATTTGTCCTATTGGGTATATTAACTCAGACATACTCTCCTGAGAAAATTTGCACTGGTTTCAAATGTTTTCCGACATGCAAAGAATCTGTCCCACTCAGATTTCAAGTTATTGAGAAATGCATCTATGTCCATTCCCAGATTGATGAGCAGAAGAAACAGCTCCTTTTGGGTAATTATTGATGTTTTTCTGGTGTGGCATTGCGTTAAGACCAGTGTCACGTTACAGAGGGGGCGGGGACTAATGTGGGCCCTTATAGCTTTTTGGCTATTTCACTTGTTAACAATTCACATTGCAGATCTAGTGTCTCATTTATAAAGCTTGTGTTTGCACAAAACGGGGCCTGAATCGTGCGTACGTCACTTTCCATGCAAAAGTTGGGATCTATTAAAAAGAAAATAATAATTTGGAGACCAGGAAATTGGCGGCATAGATGCTAAAGTGGTAAATCACAGCCAAACTGCATCACAATTCCTCTCAAACTTCAGTTTCATTCCATATCAGACTTTAATCATAGATCAACTTCTTCATAAGGATTCAAACCGCAGTCTTATTCACGATTGTGCTGGGGAGACATAACTATAGAAAAGGACTTTTCAAACAAATAAAAGTCCATAAGCCATCCTAAATCTTAAATAACAGTCCATTTTATCTGGGTTTTCTACCATCACATCTCTGGATGATCACCAGGGTGATGTGTACCACAGATTAACAGATTATTATGACAAGGCGTGAGGCAGCAAGGCTACTTGAACTGCTGTGAACAAATACACTCGTGTGTAATGCTGCGCAGTGGATGCATTGGCACGGTTGGAAGACCTCGTAGATTTAGAGAATTAGAAGGAAACGCAGTTTCAGGGATCAAATACTTCCTGGCCACTGATGATGACTGGCCAATGTGCAGCTTTAGATTCTGAGCATTGCATTCTGCTACGCCCTGCAGAGAAGACCGGCTCCACCTCCCTCCCAGGTGCTGAAATGCCGCTCTCCACCCTCCAGAGTGCAGGTGCACCTTCGCTCACACCCATGCAGCTCAGCCACCATCAGTTTCCCAAAATACTTTTTTAGTACAGTGTGTGGTGTCCAGTCAGACGGCACAACAGAAAGAAAAGGCATTGGTTGAAGTTGTGGAGATAGTGCTAACAAGCACTCCACGTTTGCTGCAATATGGAGGGGAGCTGTTTTTTTGCCCCAGGGTTTCCCTCACCTCACTTTCTGATTGGTTACACGTCACATTCAACAAGCTGCGTGCTCGTTTGTCCTCTGGGAACACAGGGCCTAGAAAATCCAATATGCTGAATATCCCGATTTGAGGTCGGAGTGGTCCCGACGTTCTAACCCCCCATAGATTAATTTTGGTCAGGAATAAATTCTCAGCTATAAGAGCTAAAATCAGACACACACTACATCAGGTGCATGATTAGAACACATTACTCAGGATTTTGAAGAAGGTTTGGGTAGAAGACACTCAAAACAATGGCCAAGATCTCCAGGTCGGACCATTCAAGCAAGTTCACCCTGTAAGCAGATCGCAAGGTGCTAAAAAAGGTCTGCAAAAACCTTAAGATTTTGTCCAGGGACCTACAGCAGTTTTTTTTTTTTTCTGTTGATGTGAAATTTTATCTCTGTACTATCAGAAAAGGATTGGACAACTTTCACGTTCATCTGAGATATGCAAGGAGGAAAACTTTGCTTTCCTAAGACCAGGCCTTTAGAAATAACGTTCTTTGTTTGGACACCATAACAGAGGAAATGTTTGCCATAGATCAAATTCAGTATTCCAGAAGAATACCAACTGTGAAGCACAAAGGAGGGAAATCTCAGGGACTGGGGAGGCTTTGCTACAACGGGACCTGGCCAGATCACCATCCTAAAAGTCTATCATATATCAGAGGGTGTTTGAGGAAAATGTGAGCGTCTGTAAAAACAAAAATTAAGCTAAAGCAGGAATGGACCCTGGAACACGACAGTGACCCACAATACACTTACAAATCATCCACAGGCTGGATGAGTACAAGAAAAAAAGACCATTTCCTAAATTCATTGAGATGCTGTTGGGAGGACTTGTAACAAACTTTACATGCAAGAAACACTTCAAACATTGTACAGGCGAAAGTAAGCAGTGGGGCAAACTTTACTCAGACTGATTTTAGACACTGGAAGATGGCCATGAGAAGTTTCTCACTGGAGTTATTATTATATAACCTGTCTCCATTACATTAATTATTATATTTCAGAGTAAATGGGTAACCCTAGCCGTTAGATGGTAGGGTGCCTTACCTTATTCCCAGGATAAAAAACTCATTGTTTGTGAATAAAACAATATTATTTTACTGTGTGTATGTGTGTTTTTTATCTAATTAAGTGCCTTCTTTTTCAGAGATAAATTTAAAAAATAAAGTTAGACTTCAGCATGTGAACATTTCTTCTGAAAGAAGTAAACATTTTATGGTGTCCTCTGTTTTTTTCACGTGACTGTACATTTCTGTGTTTGTGTCTTTTTGTTCTTGGATTTTGTGAGGAGATGATGAATGGTTTGTTTCGATCTCCCAGCTGTTGAGATCATTTGTCTAAGCCACTATGGCTTTGTCAGCAACAACAAATGATCTTTCAACACACACAGGCTTAACACAATTCTGAAGCCTCGTCAGCGGTGAGTGTGATGGATTGGACCTGCGTTGAATCTTGTCTCGGTTATCAATAGGCAGGTATTGGAGAAGCAGCATGAAATATTTATGCAGTGGACGTAAATGGTGCCGTAACAAGTATCGAGAAGGTCAAATAGAGCAAGAGAGATGTTTGAAATATAAGAGCTCATACCTAAGGCTTGAAAATGTGTAAAGGATGAGAAGCATTACAGGAGCAGGTCTGTCTACAATCCCAAATATGTCTCATATCAATGTCATTTTTTTTATTCCAGATGGAAATTCCCAACATCTTTTGATACATAAAAAGTCAAACCCACACAAATTAAAATCTCTCCCTCTTCTCATTTTGTCACTCCAGCCCACATCCTGTTGTGGTTCTGGTTCTCTCCTTTGATACCTGAGAACCGCTGAGTCCTGCAGACAGACAAGGCCCACCTTTGTCTTTGCCACACTGCATCATCGTTTTTATAAATCAGAGCAAGTTTGTCTGTCCACGTTCCTCAAACCACACACACACACACACACACACACACACACACACACACACACACACACACACACACACACACACACACACACACACACACAGTGATTCCTTGCCAAGAATCTATCCTCGGTAATGCACTTTATACAGAAATCATTTTAGATACATCCCTCAGCTCAGATTAGATGCAGAGGTACATTGTGTGTGTGTGTGTGTGTGTGTGTGTGTGTGTGTGTGTGTGTGTGTGTGTGTGTGTGTGTGTGTGTGTGTGTGTGTGTGTGTGGACACAACTCTGCAGGACAATCTATACCAATGATGGTGTATAGATTAAGGCGATGGTCAGGGAGGAGCTCAAAGAGAGAGACTTGTGCATAATTTACAGCTTATAAATCACTTATTAATACCTTAGTGATCAGTTGGAAATTAGCAAAAATATCTATTTAAGTAAACTTTGGGGAATCTAAATCAAAAATATAACAATTACTTAGTACAAAGGTAAAAGGCCTGGACTGAATAAACTATATTTTTGGCGCCTCAAAGTGCTACAAAAATGTAAAAAAAAAAAAAAATAGACAAAAATAACAAAATTCAGTTTAAAGGATTAAACATCAGTCATAAAATTTGGGAACAGTTAAAGCCAGTATCTTCACAAGACCTTTAACTGCAGTTCTAGAGATGATTTGCACATTTCACACCAAAACAAGCTCACCTGCAGAACACAGAACCCCTCTCCTTTTAAATCGTATGATGGTTGGACATTCCCATTGTTCTTTAGTTTGTATATAATTGTTTAACAGATGAGGGTGACTCCTTCAGGCATCTTTTGCATCTTTTAAATGTGTTAATATTGCCGTCGTTATTTATTTCAGACATTTTAAGGACTCCCTCTTAATCGCAATAAAAGCAAGTGCAGAAACACAACCGAGAACAAAATGACCAATGAACCTGTTCGATATGAAAACAGGATTAATACAAGTGGATCACCATAGTTTAGATTATGACACAAACAAAAATATGTTTAGATGCACCTAGACCTGAGAACGGGCTGGATAATTAAACCACATTTAGGTAAGCATGAAGAATTATTTGATACCATTAATTTATATCATGAGAGTGAACACGGCATTTGTTTAAATATGCTTTGCAGGATGTTTTTCGAGATAGGAGCCTGGGATTCAATCTGTCAAGCTCCATAGGGACATGAAGAATACAAAATGGCAAATAACAACTAGTGGTCACTAGATCTGATATGGCCCAGTCCTCTAATCTTTCAGTGCGGCTACAATGGGACCAATCAAATCAGAGCTTCATGGGATTATAAAGGCTAATATTTGTGACACGTCATAGTCAGAAAGGGCCATCAAGTTCTTTAATCAAAGATATGACGGTTTTTCTATTAGGTAATCTTAGAAAATAACTTGATTGCTGAATAATAGACAGCCAAACAAGGGGATTGAAAAAGTGTAATTAATCAAATTAGTATGAATTAGTGACCTGGTGAGGTGTTCCCCTCTTTTTCACACCCATCTTCCCAGGTTGCTTCTTTTCAAACCACCACTCTGTTGTTGGAAAAAGAAGGTGGAGGTTTGTGGGGATACCAGGCACTATATCGACAACAAAGCACCTCAAAGCTTTTAGGAACTTGGAGACTGGGCTTTCATAGACTCTCCTCTACAATCATCTGAGCTCTGAAATGATAATCCTAACCTTCCTAACATCATGAGAACATTATTAGATCAAAGTAAAATAACTTTGGAAGACAACTTGTTGAACTGACAGAAAAAGGAATTGCAGACAAAAATGAATAAATCATACTGTTTAGGAAAACATGTAATAATTTTTCATAATTTCACTAAGAATCTTCAATTAGGTGGTGGTGAAATAAAAAATGTCAACATCTTATATGACTCTTAAATTCCTAAGTGTGGGTTTTTCATGCAGGTGGGAGTGTATGAGAAGCCATAAACGTACACAATGGAATTTCCTACATTCACTTTACATTGTTCGAGTTCAGCTAATCAGCAGAGGCGGTTCACACCCTCCAGTGTGTCCCAGAGGAACCATGAGCGCTTCCAGGTTAAAGAGTCAGCATGCAACAAATGTACAGAGCTGACATGTCATCATCCTTTATGCTTAAGTGGCTGATTTGTGTTTCACACATAAAGTTTAAATAGTTAAAATATTTGGCCATTAAAAAAAAATCACTGCTAACAAGTTCCATTCAATTCAGTTTATGATAGGAGTACCATATCAGCACTTTAAATCATCTTGTTACTGAAAAGTGCTTTAGAAATAACTGTACCTTGCCTTGCCTTACCAACAAAAGTCATCTCAAGGCACATTGTATGAAAAGTTCAAAATTGAAAATTCATTTCCAATAAGTAAAATGTCTAAACTTGCAACTTTGCATCAAATATTGTCTTTAATTGAATTGTTTTCATGTAATTGTATGCTTTATGTAACAGAGTACCAGTGAAGAGAAATATATAAGCATTGGGGATTAGTTATAGATTATTTCTCTACCAGGAGACAAAAGACCTGTAGACTGTTTATTTTTGTCAAATTCTATTTCAAAACAGCCAAGTTTAATTAGGGTTGGATGGAGCTTATCTGTGAACAATAAATTTTCAGGTCTTGTGACGGATGCCCCGATGGGTTCACAACAATGACATCATAGGAAGATAAAGTATAAAACAATAGAAACAAATTTGATACAAAATGAAAACGATAACAAATCGGGAATAAAATACCAAAAAATAATAATCAAAAATTAATCCAAGGCGTACTTAATTGAAGTTGCAACAATTTCCCAAGAACTTAAATCAATGAAGTACTAATCTTCCCTTCTTCTTTTTTCTTTTTTTTCTTTTTTACTGGTGTTGAGGGCCAGGAAATACAGATGTGTCTTCAGAACTTACAATCCGCGTTTTCCTGTAATAGCAGTTTTCGTCTTGTCAAACAGGCCAGATTTTTGGAGTGCACAATTTACAGTTTTTGTGTCAACAGATTGAGTACCTGAGTCCTTCCTGAGACCACGGGCTTCATGGTTACTTCTCTGATTAATCCTTTCCTTGCATCACTGTCTGTTTAGGATGGCAGGCCAAGTTGTGGAACATTTCCAGTTGTGCCATTCGTGTCCAAATTTTGAATGATGGATTAAAAAGTTCTCCATGACAAATTTACAAATTTGAGTTATTGTTTTATACTTTGCTTTATACTTTGCTTTAAAACCCTCCACAACTTTATCCCTGACCCCTCTAATGTGGTCATTGGTCCTCAGGATTTAGTTTTTTTCCACTAATGTTCTCAAACATACCTCTGTGGAACAGGACAAAATATGGAAAGGTTCAGTCACAATGAATACTTTTACAAGGCCATAACTGACTCTCTACATGTGGTTATTTTTAAGTAGATAGTTTTAGCTGTCTTAGCTGTTTGCTATTTTCACTTGTTTCCTTTTTTTAGCTGTTTTTAAGAGATGTGAATAAAATAAAACCTTGAAATTTACTTCAATACTTCAGTAAATTTCCATTGGTTTTATGTAGATATCAGAACAGCAACTTTATTCACAAGATCCGTTTATATTGTTCATTAATTTCTCTAGAATTTGGATATCCTGAAAATTGCTACTTCATATATACCAACAACATAGGCAAACACATTTAGGTCAGTTATGCTGTGCTGCCATCTGCTGATCAGGATGAAACCAAAGCATTACCAGAGCATTTTTGGGCAAGAATTGCCCCAATCTTTAAGCGTTGTACCAGTCAGTAAACTGGTTTAAACTGTTGATATCAATTAAGACTAACAGAAAAAGAACTGACCGAAGCTTTCTTCTATGTAGAGCAAATAAAAAAAAAACAAATAGAAGGAAATAGTAGGACAGACTGCGGGCCGGTTCATGGCATCAATGCCTTCGTCTTGCAGGAACTGTTGACAAACTCTAGCCACATGAGGTCTAGCATTATCTTGCATTAGGAGGAACCCAGGGCCAACCACACCAGCATATAGTCTCACAATGGGTCTGAGGATCTCATCTCTGTACCTAATTGCAGTCAGACTTCTGTCCTGGAGGTTCTGGGCTCAACTCCCACAGACTGCCACTCTGGGACCCTGAGCAAGACCCTTAACCCCAGATTGCTCCCTGCGGGCGCTCACAATGGCAGTCCGCTGCTCCCCAAGGGGATGGGTTAAATGCAGAGAACAAATTTCATTGGAATGTATGTTGCAATGATAATAAAGATGATTATTATTATTATATGTGTGTGAATACAGTAACTGCTTGCAGTCTATGTGTTAAAATGCATATAGTTATTTTAATTTCTATTTTATTACAACTTGCTACAGTAATCGTGGTTTATGAAAATAGCAACTGATTGGTTAATCTGCACATCAGATCAACTGCAGACCAATCACTTTATCGCTAGCAGTGTTAGCTCCACCTACTGACTTTGATGGTTAAAGCTTAGTTAAAAAAAAAACATTTGATGACATGTTGCAACTAGTACTATGAAATAATGAAGTTGAAACAACACTGAAGAACTTTTTATTCCACATACAGAAAATGTTTTAGTGCTTTTTCACATTAAATAATTCATTTGAATTTTAAATGCTTATGGATTTGCTTTCTTAATAAAGTATATATTTTCTGTTTTATTTCAGTTTTTTATCAATTATGAAGTTGTGGCACTGTTGGATTTCCATACACTTGCGGGTAAATGATGACAATCAAGTCTTTATTGGACTCACCTGTGTCGTTGCTCTTGGTTATAACCTGGTGCTTCCTAATGCCGAAGTGTGCTGACTGACTAGAGTCAGCCGTTTTGACAGAGCCGCCAACATGCCCACAACCTCCATTGGCGGCGACGAGCGCATCTCCAAGTTTAAAAACAAGGGGAAAGATTTGGCAGTAAGTTATCTGTGATTTAATGAGGTGGTGATTTTTTTTTTTTTAGTTTTTTTTAAACATGGATTTTTAAAATGTAACTTGCTATAGAAACTGCGAGAGAAGCGGATCACCGAGTGCGTGGAGCTGCGCAAAGCACAGAAGGAGGAGAACTTCTTCAAGAGGAGAAACATTTCACTGTCTTCTCTTCCCGAAGATGAGGCTCTCTCACCCGAAAACGGCACGGTCAGTTCACACCACTGATTCTTCATCTGCATCCCCAGCCAGGGTGGTTTCCAACAGTCTTCATCACGCAGGTGAGCTTCAGGATCGAGGATATAATCCGAGACGTGAACTGTGACGACCGGCAAGCCCAGACCCGGGGATGCCAGGCAGCCAGGTGGGTTAATTGTGTTACCATTCTCCGCTCAGTTATTAACATAGTGGCCACTGACTGGTGGCCCGACTACTTCTCATTTGTGGTACCTGTTAGTAGAAGGGAGGTATTAAGCAAGTTGTACATTTTGTTCTCAAAGCCTGTGTGTTTTAAAAGCAGGGAGATTTGGCAAGCGTACAGATTTGAGTAAATGATAGGGGGACAAAATTCAAATAGGCAAAAAACTTCAGAGCTTCACATAGAAGCTTAGATAAACATGTCAGGTTTGAGTATCAAAAGTGTTGATGCATAACATTAAAGTATAATGACTTGCCAAATAAAAATTCCAAACAGTTCTTTATGATATTGTAAGCATGGTTATCTGAGTTTAGTCTGTGGTGACTCTAATCTGTCTCTTGCATGCTAGAGCTGCAAGACCATTATCCAAAAAATGTCAAGGCTTATTGCTTCATGCATGTTTATTTGTAAAGCGCTTTTCAGTAACAAGGCGTTAAAGTGATGTAGCCTACATGAAGGAAAAGACAAATGTGCAAAGAAAGGCACTAGTGATGGATGGAAAACATTAAAAGCAAGCGCATTGGAATAGTAGCAGCAGGACAAGATGCAGTATAAGACAAGTTGGACTACAAACTTCAACATTAATATTTAAAGGCAACAAACTGTTTTTTTTAACCCTGATTCAAATGAATTCAGGGTCACTTTTACAGTCCTCTGGGGGTTTGTTCCAGATAAGTGGAGCATAATAACTTCTCTGCGTTTGGTTCTGGGTATACAGGATAGACTTGAGCCAGAAGACCTTAATGGTCTGGAGGGTTGATGCACTGATGACAAATCTGTGATGCATTTAGGTGCTAAGCCATTCAGGGATTTATAGACTAATTGGAGTATTTTGAAGTCTACAGGGAGCCAGTGTAAGGACTTTAGAACTGGGGTGATGTTCTCTACTTTCTTAGTCTTCAGAACAGGAGCAGCTGCAGCATCCTGGGTCAAATCCAGCTGATTGTGGTTCTTCCACAATCTGCATTTTATATATGATTGCCATCAAACACCTTGACAAGAGCGGTCTCTGTAATGTGGCGAGCACGGAAACCTGAATGTGAACCATCAATGTGGCTAGTCATAGCTAACATTTAATAGCTGAAACTTTTTTTTTTTGTTTATTCTCCGAGTCAAATCAGACATGACAGGAAAAACTTTCTTAAAGAAAGCTGTGGGTAGAACATTTGGATGGCAGGAGGAACTTGGCTGATCCATTTCTTCTAAGCTTTTGTAGTTTATTTGGCTAAATTGAGACATTTTGCCAAGATCGGTTGTTGGAGACAGCTTTGGTTCTGATTAGCAAATTTGTTGCAGGCCCTGGTGGAGTTCAGAAGCCATTCAGGAGGGTTTGTTAACCTGGCAAATGAGGCATTAGTATTAAATGTTTCTGCTGATCTCAGATGAAAGATTCCTTTGTATATTTCAGTTGAAGGTTAAATCTGTACAGTCTCTTTATAGATGTCATAGTGAACCTGGAGTCTAGTCTTTCCCCACCTGCATTCAGCTTTTTTACACTCCTTTTTTTTCCCCACTTCTAACTCCTGGAGCACTTCTCCACAATTTTTTTTTTTCTTTTTTTTCCCCCCCTTTTTTTATCACTTCATCACTTTAATTCAGTCAATGATATCTGAAACTTTTGACTGAAGGTTATCTTCTACTTCCACTTTGTCCTGTAACTAATAAATTAGTAGAGTAAGCTTGGTTAAAGTTTTCAGTGGCATTGTCCTTTAAAGATGTGTGTTCTTGTGATGTCCCTTCGGCTAACTGAGTCACTGGAAATGATGATTTCAAAGATGGCAGAAAAGTGATCAGACAGGGCAACATCGGTTACATTGATCATGGAAATGTTTAGACTTACTGATGCTCAAGTCTGAAAGGTAGAGAGTGATGCTTACCTGTAGGGTCTGAGCCAACAGATGCGCTACTGTGGTTCAACTTGGTGATTATGGTTCTGACAAGTGTTGGTGTACAGTGCATCTTTTGTGCATGGCTTCAGGTTTTCTTATGTGGTTGGTTTTTATGTGAATTGCTTTTCTCAGGGAACACATGGGGCCCCAGAAAGCACTGTGGGGGAAGAAGGGAAGTGAGGGAGGTTCTTGATGCAGTGTTCTACTGGGAAGTCTTGCAATCAATGTACTGTAATTGTTACTTTTAAACAGATTCCATGTGAACATTATTGGTCACTTGCACCTTTTTTAGGGAAATGTTTCTGGTTTCCTTTCAGTGGAATCATAATCTATTACTAAAGTACTTTGGGAAATATTTGAGTTGTTTTGGGGTCCATATCCTCTCGGTATCAACCTGACCATCTGTAGGATGTGCTAGACTGTGCGTCTAACTCTTTGACTATGGGATGCATCTACGCATGGCCTCAAAGGCACAAAGACCAGGGCAGTGCTATTTTGGCAACAAAACAGGGACCAGAACAATATGACTAATTTTATTCCTGGTCAGTGTACAAATGGGGATCCAGTGAACTTGTAGACTTCATCCTGCCCAAGTCGCTGCATGTCATGAGGGGAAAAATCACTAGAACTTCCATTTGATCTTCCCTCAGAAAGCTGCTCTCTAAAGACCATGATCCTCCAATGAAGAAGATTGTTGATGCTGGTCTGCTGTCGCGGTTTGTGTCCTTCCTGTCGCTGGATGATGAGCCGACTCTGCAGTTTGAAGCAGCATGGGCTCTTACAAACATCGCTTCTGGAACATCTTGGCACACACAGCAGGTATCTAACAGCACTTGCAGAAACATCATTTGTATTTTTTTAAGTCATTATGGTTTATGAATGGCCATTTTAAGAGGACTGTTCCTCCTCAGGTGGTGAATCATGGAGCTATACCAGCTTTTATCAACTTGCTCACATCACCGATGTTGCACATTGTTGAACAGGCTGTCTGGGCTCTTGGAAACATTGCAGGTCAGACTGTTTCGCCATCATGCATGGACTCCTGAAGGAATTTAGGAAAAATTCTGCAATTACTTTAAAATAAAGCCTCTTTACAGGTGATGGTGCAGCTTATCGAGATGTCCTCATTGAGTGCAATGTCATCCCAGCCTTGCTGGCTCACATCTCCCCAGATGCACCAGTGAGTCAATCTTTTTCTTTAACAAATCTTAAGTTTTCACATGTGTTTGGATGCTGAACTCTAAAGTCCAAAAACTATGCATAATTGCAGGTTGGCTTCTTGCGGAACCTAACTTGGACATTGTCCAACTTGTGCCGAAACAAGAACCCATGTCCCCCAATGTCTGCAGTTAACCAGGTTTAAGAACTAGTCTGAAATTATATTGGCATCCAGTGTTTCTCTAAATGGGGAAAATTAACATGTTGTATTTTCTGCAGATGCTTCCTTCTCTGATGCAGTTGCTCCATCTCTCTGACAAGGACATCTTGTCTGACGCATGCTGGGCAATCTCTTACCTCTCAGATGGCAGTGATGACCGCATTGATGTAGTTGTGAAGACTGGTATTGTCCCACGACTGGTGGAGCTCATGAACAACAAGGAGCTCTGTGTTATGGTAACCTGAAACCTCTGAATTTATTTTAAATCAAACTCTAAACATTGAGTTTGAGGCCAATCCTGTTTCTCTGCATGTTGTCCCTGGCGTTCTCCTCATTTGACTTCTAGACCCCAGCTCTTCGCTCCATTGGGAACATCGTGAGTGGCTCTGACCTGCACACCCAGATGGCGATCGATGCTGGTGTTCTCAGTGTCCTACCAAACCTACTGAGGCACCCAAAACCCACTGTGCAGAAGGAGGCAGCTTGGGCTCTGTCAAACATTGCTGCAGGACCTTGTAAGCAAATCCAGCAGCTCATCACTTGCGGCCTTCTTCCTCCTCTTGTGGAAGTGCTCAAAAATGTAAGTAGCGTGCGCATCTATTGGTGTAATGATCTGTGTGTACATTTCTTGGTACTGATAAAGGTTCAATGATTTAATTTTTGGGTCTCCACTGTAGTGCAGTGCAAACAGGTTTGTTGGTACTGCAACACTTAAACAGCTGCGATGTGGGAGGGGGTAAAACTTATGTTCATGTTAAGAATTGACCGCCTCTAGCTGCAGTCACCCCAGGTTCTTTATCTGAAAGATGTGGTGTTTCCATTGTAGACTTCTGTAGTAACAAGACTCTTTAACCAGAAATAATTATTACTGGACTCACATAAACGATGCAAGACAGGTAGATTTCTGGACACCAGAGTGTCCAACTACCAGCCACATCAGCTTATATGGATGAACAAGGCCTGCTCAGATTGGTTGACTACTCCATGTTGTCTTGTGGGATCCACATCACTGATAGCCTGAGGGCTTGGCTTCAGGGAAGATGACTGTCCATGTGTTTGCATGGCAGATGTCATTGGGCTCCTTTCCCTGGTAACAGTCTTTTGCAGCCAAAGCCTTTTATCTCATAGTCTGTAACGGTGTCTAAAATGGATGTGTATGATCCCTGGAGGACCTGCTCTTTAGAAAACTTGTTTTCCTGAGCTGTCATTGGTGTAGCAATGCTGACCCCTACTGGCAAATTACTGACAGTTCATGAACAATGATGGGCAACCAGAAGCAACCTTTTTCTACCACAGCCTCAAAATGCAACAAAGGATGCAGAATATAACTTCAAATAAGAACTTGTTTGCATAAACTAGTATGTTGGCATGACCTGTGTGCAAAACTTGCGCTTTCAACCGATTTTGCAAGAAACTGTTAATGTCAAACCTCTGGAAACGAACCACTGTTGGGTTGGTTCTCTGGTGCCACTTTTCAATCGCTTAAGCAAAGCTTTTCTCTTCCTGACATCAACAATTCCTGCAGTATTTCACAATTGTCCTTGTTTTGGTATTTGACAATGGAGAGGAATTTTTTCAATATTACTACAAAGAATTTTTTTTTATTAGATTTATGATTGCATTCTTTACACTTCTGGTGAGGCTTCATCTAAAGGTGGCACAAAGAGAAATTGAAAGGCTGTTAAGGTCCTTGCTGACTAATAGAAATAAGTATTCGTTCTTCCTTCCAGAGGAAGTCCCTCCCTCAAGCGTAGAGAACATAATCTGGTAAAAGCAATTTGAAAAGAATGCAATTTGCAAAATGGTCTCAAATCTGAAACTGCACAATTATACACTTTTGCATACACACTGTAAAAAAATTTCTTTGGGAGTTTTTTCATGAACATATATTTCAAATCTGTTCTCTTGTATGCATTGAACAATTTTTCTCTATATCTAAAGGGAGACTTGAAGAGCCAAAGGGAAGCCGTTTGGGCAGTGACAAACTTCACCAGCGGGGGCAACGTTGAGCAGGTGGTCCAGCTTGTGAAAAGTGGAGCCTTGGAAGCAATAATTAAGCTGCTGAAGGTCAAGGATGCCAAAATCATCCTGGTCATACTGGAAGCGGTCAACAACATGTTTCTGGTGAATGGCAACTCTTATCAAATTTACTTTAATTTACTAAACAAGACTAATCGGCTTTGAAATCTCTTCAGGCTGCAGAGAAGCTTGGAGAAACCGAAAGGCTTTGTCTGTTTGTTGAACAGCTGGGAGGACTGGAACAGATTGAGATGCTGCAGAACCATGCAAATGAGATAGTGTACCAGGCTGCACACAACCTCATTCAGAAGTACTTCAGTGATGTAGGTATCTGCACATTTAAACTGGGAAATTCTGTCAGTCTGCTGTTGAGTAAATTTTCTTTTCTTTTATACATTTTTAGGGTGACCTTGAGGAAGTCCAGGTCGATGCAATGCAGAATGGATTTGTGTTTTAAGGCACCAGACTTGGACAAAACATTTAAATTTTAAATAAACTAATTTCTAATAAATTTGCTAAAAGTTAATAAACATGTTTACAATGTGTATGGTGGTGCTGATTCTATAAGGATTCAAACACAACATGCTTCCTTTTAATTTGAGATATTAATAGAAAGGACTGAATGGTTGACAGCATGTGGTGGTGGGGGGGGGGGGCAGCAGCAACTGTCAGCTGCAGTGCATAACTGTCAGTTTTGGGGCACTTTAAGTTCAGGGGGGGGGAAAAAACTACAGCTGCTGTGTGTGTGGGTTTTTTTTTTTTTTTTTTTTTTTTCCCCCCTCTTTAAAGTAGAACTGTTAGGGGGGGGGGGGGGGGAATGCCATTTAACTGTTTAATCATAACTTGCCACTAAAAACCAAAATGGTTTCTCACAAATAAAATATTTTGATCAACACATTCAGGGAAAGGATTTTACAACAGGTAGCATTTCTGTGTTGGTGCTTGTATTTGGCATAGTCTTTGTATTTTAGGCTGTTTATGGATTGAAGAGCTGTGGAGTACAAGGAGATAAAATGGGCCACAAATCAAAATCCTGCTGCAATACAACCACATGAATCACACTCATTCTGCCACTAATTAGGATGCTCTGTAGGAATAACTAACAAGTTGGTTGGTGTTGCAAAAAACATTTCATACTTTTTCATCTACTTGCAAGTCTTTTTACCTACATAAGTGAAATAATTCTGAAACTATATATAAAAAATATGGTGACATCACTATAATTACTAAAACACAATTGTAAGGTTTCATGAATGGATTTGTCAGCAGGAATGTTTCATAACTACCTTGTAAAACATACAATTATGTTTGACAGTCTTTCAATGTTTTACCCTTTTCTATCTATATTGGCTGAGCTCTAACAGCAACACCCGTCTGTGCCCTTTCATCCTCCAGACTTGAACTGGGTCAGAGCCTAGTAGCTGCATTTGTTTCCTAGTCAAAGCAAAGGAGCTAGTACTGCCATAACCCTTTTCTCGCACTAAAAGCACTCCTGAATCAGTCCTGTTACTTTTGGTGGGCTTTTTTTTTTTTTTTTTTTTTTTTTTTTTTTTTTTTTAAAGCCTGTTTCTGCTAGAGGCGTCTCTGTGCTAAAGGAGTCTTCCTCCCTACTGTCATTACATGCATGCTCAGTACAAGGGATTGGTGCAGTCAACACAATGCAAGTGACTCCATTGTGGCTATGCACTCTTTCAGATGGACTGAATGCTGCAAGTCACCGACCTGACTCAATCTGCTTGGTTTCCCAAAGGAGCCATAAGTGAAATCTCTCTGAACGCTATTCCAGCTTCAGTCACCACTTTTGCGTGCTGACGTAAGCCTGACATATTGCCTGCCGTTCCCATGGCTGGCAACAAGCCAGTAGTCCAATAGCGGCATCTAGTTAAGTTTTCACTTGCATGCCATGCCAGTCTCCTCATTCTTCTGCAGGTTGGTTCACTTTGGACTTGTCTCTGTAATATTTGGAGTCATACAACTCAGGCTGACTGCCATTATGAGCTTATCCTCCCAGTTGAGTGAAAATGGCTCTCTGCTGCAGTCCTTACTCATCACAGCCACATCCAGTTCCTGATTGGTTGTCTCAGCAAGACAAAAGTTCAGATTTTTCAACTCGTCACTTCACATCCATTTCAGGTGTTGCATTGCTCTGGCTTTGCTTTAATTGCCAAAATTATGCCTTTGGCTTCACTTTGTCGTATTGCACCTGTACATAGGGGTATCATGTAATGCACAACAAAAACAAACTTCATGCTGTTACCTGGCTGGAGGAGAAATGCTTGCTGAGTAAAACTGCAGCTGCGCCTGCTCTTGAAATGCTCTCCACTTTGGAAACACGAGGCCGTTGTTAATCCTAATTTTTGTCTCTTTCCTGATCTGATAACTTCTTTGCCAATTTTTTTTTTTTTTTTTGTGGTAATGGATCATGATCATAAGGTGATCAGTGGTATTTTATTGGGAGGGAGGGGCTAAGCCCTGAGTGGAATCTGTTCACATGGTTGCACATACAATTGCCCAGCTTTGTAAACACTAGAACAACACAGATGGCGAGTGTGATGTCGTACCATATTCCATCTAAAGCAATACCTTTGGTTTTTTACAAAAGTATTTCCATCTAAAATCATGAAATTTCACTTATTGCTCCTTTAAACTTAGTCTGTTGCTATGATTTCATAGCCTTGCGTTTCTAAAGTGCCCTGAGATCATCTAATAAAACTGGGGTCCACCAACTGTGGGTCTGGAGCCACAAATGACTCAACTTTCTCTGAAAATGATACAGAACAAACGGTTTTTAAATATAGGTCAAACTTTTTTTTCTGATTTTTACACAAATAAACATCTAGGAAGATGTATCCATCTTTTTGCAAAAGTGTTTAACCTAAAAATAAAGGGTAGTTCTTAAAAAAAAAAAAAAAAATTACATTTGATATTTATAAAGTTTTTTTTTTTTTTCAAAAGGTCGAATAACCCTCTTTTCTGCCCATTTTCCATCAACTTCCTGATGACTAAAGGCCTCTAGTGCCATAAAATGTAAAATGACTTGGCATGCATATATTCAGCGTCCCTTTGAAACCTTAAAAATCCAAGGAAACCAGAAGCCTTTAGAAGTCACCTGCTTGTAATCTAACAGTATAAATGCAGGTGTTTAGTGAAGGCTTGTTAAAACTTCCGTCAAACAGCATCATGAAGACCAAGGAACCCAGCAAGGGATAAATTTGCACAAACGTTTAAAGCAGACTGTTATGAAACAATATCCTAAACTTGAACGTTTGTGGTTGTAACCTGACATCATTTGGTAAAGTTCTAGAGGTTTGAATGCTTTTACAAGACATTGCATATGGACAGGCACCTCAGAGGTCAGATCACTTTCAGAAACTACTAGCAAGCACATGCTTGAAGCTTCTAAATGTTGTTAAAAATAAAATAAAAAATTAATGATGCACATTCAACAGTTTATTAGTTTTGCAAGTTTATTTCAAAAATGTGTAATTCGTATAAATATTCAGCTTCTATACAAACCTGCCGTGTTTCCAATTAAGATATTTTTAATGTTGTTTCAAGGGGTTTCAAATATCCTGAAATGCTTCTAGGCAGAAGCACCAATTATCTCGGTCCATTTGAGCAGAGTGTGTAAGAATGCACACGAGTAGATCTTTACATCTTCTCATAGGTGAGTTCATGTCCGCAGGTAGTGCAGGTTTTCTTGTAGAGGTCTTCCTCTGGGTCCACCACCTCCTCGGGTCCGTACTCGTGCTGGTGAGCGCTGGTGTTCTTGGTCCACATGCTGCTTCTCACTGCCCTGCGCAGCTCTGACACATTATGCACAAAACACATTAAACGTCACGCAAGTGGGAGGCGGTTCTACCCGTGAAAAACCTTTCCGTCAAGCAGGAAACCAACCTTTGACTTTTTTGTTGAAGCGCTTCTGTTTTTGGACCTCTTTGTTCTCCTCCCTCGTTTCTCTGGCCTCTTCCAGTGCTTCCTCTGAACCCCAAACCTCCATACACCTTTTCTCAACCTGAGGTACCCGGGAAAAAAACAACCCACATGATTATTCCAAACAAACACATTGTTACTCATCTATTTGTCTCCACATTTTTCAAGTCAAAATGTCCAGTTTTCTGTTTTATTTTTGCCCGTTTTGAAAGAGCAAAGAGGTCGCAAATTTATGGAGGATATGTATAAGAACTAATAGAAGTGAAGGACTGTGGAAAATTAATAAATGGAGGGAGTGACGAGATGGAAATATTGAAGCATGGGAAGGAGAATTAAAATGTTGATATTTTTCTATATCTTCATACTAACCTATACCTGGAAAATATATTAAAAAAAAATTTGCCATGAACCCTAACTGACCAGTGTCACAGGAATGATTGTTTTTGTTTAAGCCTTTTTAAAAACAGGGAACAAATGTGTTAATTTACTCCTGAATTTAGTTTGTGATCAAGGGTTAGTGGTATGAATCAAGGTTAAGGGTAGGGAAAAGTTTGGTCTTGCTTTTTTCTCCATACCTGGATGTGCTCACCATCACCCAAAGACTTCCTTACAACACATCTTGTTTTTCTGTTCATACTCAATCTAGCTTTGGTGTGATCTAAGATGGAGAAACTGTCCAACAATGAGAGGAGGGTAAGAATCATCTTACAGATTTTCTCCTGTCAGCAGAGCTGGAAAAAGGGACAATGAGAACCTTGATAAGATAAGAAGGTCTTGATTGGGCTGTGCTCCAGGCTGAGAGACTGATAGACCCAAAAGGTTTTCCTTTTGCCTTTAAAAACATTTCTTTTAAATAAAAGGCAGCTCTTTAGAGCACCAAATGTGTGAAAATCATGCATTTGAGCCTCAGAATTTCTCAAGTAGTTTGATTTTGTCTTTGATTATATCATGTTTCCTTGCTTTATGAACTTTATCAATCATCCAAATATATTAGTGTTATGACTTGGTTAGGACTGTGGATCAAAACCACCTTAAAAGATTAAAAGAAAGTATGGTTGCTTCAAGGTAAAGCATGAAGAAACGAGGAGCGGTACTGTTAATTAGTGGGATAAAATGTTCATCTCATCTGAGGAAGCTGATCACCTGTAGCAGAAGGTAGAGCTTCATATCCCCCCAGTGCGAGTTATGAGGGTTTTTCTTCAGTATAAACCTCAGAGGGGGCTCTCTCTTGTCGAGGTCGACGTCCTTCAGCAGGTAGCGCTGCTTGGCCTCCGTTCTGGAGATCAGCTTGTGCTTCTCCTCGTTGTCTCTAAAGAGGAACAAAGACGTTCGCCGTCACTTTGAACAACTCTGAGGTCATCCAACTCTCAGCTGGAGAGTTTATGAGGCAACATAGGAGTCAAATAAATATATGGGTAACAATGTGTTGATTAAATACAACTTTACTGATCAAATGCTATTAAGTCTCAGCCTAAATGCAGCTGCTCTATGAAGGCCTCTTGTGTTTGAGAACATTAGAGAACAAATATCATTGAAAAAGACCAAAGAACACAGCATGGTGGTCAGGAAAAAGTTTAAAGCAGAGCTAGGTTCTGAACCAGCATCCCAAAATAAACATCTGACATAGGGCTGTTCAAAATATAATCTAGAAATGAGCAGAATATGGCACAGCCGTGAACCTACCCAGACATACACATTCATCTGAACAGAGCTTTAATCAAAGAAGCAGCCAGAAGAGTTTCATTGTAACTTTGTAGAAGTTGCAGGGATTTATAGCCGTGGCTCTGAACTCCACAAATCAAATCATTATGGAAGTGGCAAGAGGAACGCAATTCAGCAAGAAAAGCCGCAGGAGTTTGCACGTCGCAAACGCCTCAAGATACGTAGCGGATGAAGCAAACGTTTAGAAGAAGGCGCTCTGGTCAGGTGAGACCAAAACATTCTTCATTTATTTTTGCCCACTTGCAAAAAGCTATGCGTGGGCAGAAAAAGCAACACTTCAGATCACCCTGAACACAACACGATGGGCCTGACGCGATAAATGTTGCTGGACGATAAAAAAAAAAAATTATATTATCACGATGAAATCATAACATTATCATTTGGAGACCTTTTTCCAGTAATATGATGACGGCATAAAAACAAAACTACATCCTGATGCACAGTACTGAAACCTTTTGTTATCCAGTCTGAGAGAGAGAGAAAGAGAGGAGAGGAAAGGACAAGGGGGGGAAGCAGGCACGCATATGCAAATGATCAAGCTTGATTAAAATGTATTATGTGCATAACTGATTTATTATTTGTCGTGACAGGCCTAGTTTCAGGTTTGATGGATAAATGTGGGGAAATGCTATTGAGAGTTTGGAAACGACTAGAGATTGACCTGCCTCCAGGACGACGACCCTAAACATAGAGCAGAGCTACAGAGGAATGGTGTAAACTCAGATCAAGGTGTATTCATGTGTTAAAATGGCCTAGTCAAAGTCCAGCGCTAGATCCAACAGATAATGTTTGGCGATACTTAAAAAAAAAAAATACTGTTCACGGTTGCTTATGTCAGATCTGACTGAGTTGGAGCGGGCTTTAAAGAACTGTCCAAATGTTCAGCCTAGAAATGCGTAAAGCTGCCAGAGAACCGCCTCAGGTGCGGGGATACGATAGAAAGTGTACCTGCATTTGTCGCACACGGACAGGTCAAAGCTGTTGCTGAGGAAAGAGTCCATGAAGGGTTTCTGGCAGTCATCACACAGCAGGTAGTCTGGCTCGATCACCGGAGCTGAGAACAGAAGCACAAGAGGAGATGTTAGGGGGAAACATGCCCGGACGCACACGCTGTAGTCCCAGCCTCCACGGACGCACCTGGCTGATGCACCACCTTCGTGGCTTTCCGCTCATCCTCTCCGTCCTCCTCCTCGTCGATAAAGAAACCAGCGCCGGAGTCGACCGTCTTGGAAACTTTGGCCGAGGTTGCTCCCTCCACGGCGGACAAAGGGCGGCTTGCCAACCGCGCCTGGCGGAGCATCAGCGCCCGCTGACGGTTCCTCTCGATTTTCGCCCGCATGGCGGCGGACAGCTCGGGCTTGGAGCTCTGGTCTGGCGGGGGACCGGCAGCATCCCTTCCCTCTGACTCGGACGGCTCCATGCTGCTCCCATGGACGGGACTCGGCTTCGTTTCAGCCCAGCATCGGACTGTTGTTATAAAACTGACAGCCGAGGGCTTCCGTTGTTTTTCCTAATCGTTTTAGTGCAACACTGCCACCTGTTGGCCCGGAGTTGAAACTGAACATGCTTTTAAAATGAGCACGCATGAGCCAAATTTACAGATTTTGCGATATTACAGCCACGAACTTCATTTTTCTTTCATTTGTGTTATTTTCTTTTATCCGTAGCTCATGCTATGGTGAGAAAATATACTCGCCATATTATTGGAATTGGCCTTTTGTGATTAAGTGTGTGAAAAACTTACATTAGTCATTTACTGGTTGTGTATGAACTGACACTTGACATTTACTGTGTGGTAGCACTTTGTAAGTGTTAGAAACCCTCTTTGCATTCCCAATCGTCTTAGAGCTGAGTGACTGATCAGTAGGACCTACTGCATCTTCAAGGCCTTCTCTCTTCTGTCAGCAGGTCTACTAAATATGTGCCTACCGACACTTACAGATACACTTTTTCTACATAACGAGTCTCGTCATTGGAATACAATACATTTGTATTGTCTTGGATGAACACTCCCCGAACAATAGGCTGGATTTAGGCACGCAGCACAATCTGATTGGCCGCCCTATGCAAATGCTGTGAGCAGGCCAGCCACAGCGCAGGTTCACTCTGGGGAGTGTACTAGGATAGAGTCCAACGCTGTACCGCTTTATGGCCAAAAAAAAATTTGACCTTGTCTTCTGGAAATTAAGACTCTGCTCTTTCCTTGGGCTGCCAACAAAAGAACTCAGTAGTGGGGGAAAAAAATAACTATATAAAAAGAAAATTCCTGTAATAGTCCCACAGAGGGGATTTTTTTTTTTTTTCTCGGCATACAACCCATCCCTTAGGAAGCAATGTGTTGCCACACTAAGTGGCGTGCAGGGAGGGAGCAATTTTTGGTCAAAGGTCTTGCTCAGGGACCCAGAATGACAGACTTTGAACCGGCAAACGTTGCAGCTTTTCCAAGAGACATAAACAGCTGGCTCCACTAAACACTAGGCCACCACTGACTCTATCTATCTATCTATCTATCTATCTATCTATCTATCTATCTATCTATCTATCTATCTATCTATCTATCTATCTATCTATCTATCTATCTATCTATCTATCTATCTATCTATCTATCTATCTATCTATCTATCTATCTAGACACATCACTCTAAACACCATCATGGTGTGTTTAGAGTGATGTGCAATGGTCAGGAAAAGAGATCAGTAGTTTTCTCTCAACATCACACCTTCTTCAAAATCTTCTAAATGCTTGCTGTCTCCCCTACATAGCTTGTAGCAAACTTTAGACAGGACGTCTCAAGGCTTTATTTCAACAATAGCTTTGTTATTGCTAGTCATCCACAAAGGGCGCATTTATGGTATCCACAGAGAAGAGTTGTCCTTTCAGTAGTTTATCCCACCTGAGTTATATCTGCAGCTCCTCTAGGAGTACCAGAAGTTTCTTGGCTACTTTTCCTCGCTCAGCTTGTCAGATTAGGTCATGACTTTGTAGGATTGCAGTCTTGCCATGCTCCTCCTATTCTGCCAGTTTGTGGTTGAGTTTAATGTTTCTGTACAGTTTCGTAGGGCACCTCATGTCTTGTTTGGTTTGTTTGAGAATGCATAAATTGCTTATAGAAAAAATTGGAATTAGCAAAACCTCAGCCTGGAAAGACTTTTCAACCTTTTTATGGATACGTAGGGGGGTCTTTCACATGAGAAGCTAATTGACAGGGTAACATACTCTTGTCTGTTCTGCTGTCCATTGGACGACAAGGACAGCTCATGTCCTTAGATGTCACTGAACAGGCATGTGGATAAAAAGGTGAACAGGTGAGTATTCTGGCTGTCCTCAGAGGTCCAGTTAATCTCTGCCCCATCGTGCCGATTATGGCAGCAGGCCACATATAACTCTGTAAGAAGCTTGTGTCAAAGTTAAGCTTCTGCACAAAACTTATAGATGACACTGCAATTCAGACTGATGACATGAGGAAGCTTAATTTATGCTTCATGTATTATCCACAATAATAATGATATCAATACAGGTACCAGCTGTAAATGTTTTTTTTTAGTTACTCACCAGTTTAATTAGTTTGCAAAAAAGAAAGGCTTGTTGAATAAATAAATAAAATTATTCTCTTAGGGTTTTTTTTATTTATTAACTTATGACATATTTTACAGAGATAATAAAACATGCTTTTACAGCAGGATTCAAATGTTGCATAAATATTATTCCAGAAATGGTAATACATTTACTATTCATCATGGTGCTGAATCTGCAGATTTTTTGGGATATTTTTTTATGCACTCGTTCATGCAGCTGTATTCCTCACGTTCACATGAGTCATATTAAACCAAACCTAATAAAAAAGCAAACAAACAAAAAAAATAGATACTGCATATAGAAGCTAGGTAAGAACCAGGTTATTAGAAAACAGCACAGTAAACTACTGCAGGTGGCATGGCTAGAACTCACTTTATGAGGTTAAAATGACATATCTCAGTTTACAATTTACAAACAACTTTATTAGTATTACCCTAAAATCAAACCCCTCAAACTCAAACTGTGGGGAAATGTAAATAAGTTTTGGGCAAAATGTGAATACAAATGTATTATATTTGTTTATATCTAATAATGAATAGTAAAATAGTAGTAATTTAGCTATTTAATAATGAAAAAGCAAAACAAATGCCTACTGTGCAATTTTAGTTCAAAAACAAATAAAACGTTTAGTTTAATATAAATAGTAATATAAATCAGTTTGCATCACAGAAACAAAAACACATAAACAGAAATGGTTCATGTCTCCTTTAAAAAAAACACAAACTTTTCTACACATTTTTTGTCTATGACCCAGGGTTCCTATGAATTTTTCCAAATCAAACTCCCCACTTCCCCAATTGAAATATTCTGAGTTACCAGTTGATTTTATGTCCTATTTCTTACAACAACAAAAAAATTTAAAAATCACAATTAATTTGTGGAGGGTACAGTGGTACAATCTGAACAATTTGTATATTTATTTGGAAAATGAAGGTGCTGAAGAAGTTTTATTATTTTCTGGGGTTAGAGTGTTGGGTCTATAATAATAATAATAATAATAATAATAATAATAATAATAATAATAATAATAATAAAATGTTTTCCATCATAAACAGAAACATTAGAAAACAAACTTTCTGGTTCCTCAAGGCCTTAACTGGAAACACTACTTAACATATCTTTTAACCGAGGGCGTTTATTTCGTTTTTTATTTATTGTCACATCATGTTGAGTCTCTGATGCTTTTATTGGCACTTCAAAAAACTTCATCAAAATACTAAATACATGAACAAATCCCAATAAATGAGAGATAATGCAAATACAGAAAGGGATTGTTTTATTGTAGAACAACAACACCATTTTAATTGATAGAACATCATTACATGATTAAAGTATTTTTGATTGGTTGTAGATAATAACTTTTTTAGGCTTTTGAAAGTCTGTGTACATTTAAAAAGAAAAGATGAAAAAGACTGAGATTGTCTACATGCACACGTCGTTTCATCACATTTAACTCCAATCGCAGCCGTAGCTGGGTCACAGCTGGAGACGTTCCTGATTCAAAGCGCACACGAGAACACTACATCCTCTTTCAAATGGCAATTAAGTCATTGTCTTACAGAAATTCAACAACATTGGAATAAAATTACAGTATGTGTAGTCTGTTTTACAGCAGGATAGCAGGTTAAAATCAGAGTTACCTGTTGATGAGATTTTTAAAAAATATTTTCATTAATCTCTAATCTGAAGAAAAGTGTTAAAAAGTTAAACAAGAACGACACGACAGTGGGAGCTAACCTTTTATCCATCACTCAGTGGCAGTTATTACGAGAAGGGGCGTCCTGGGACACCCCTTCCTTCTGCACCCAATGCACATTTGTTTAGGAGTCACAAACAGATTAATGGTCTCACAATTCAAAATTGGAATTTAAATAATCTTTAATCACAGTAAAATATTTCAGTCCAGCTTTGACCAGCCCATATATTGGGGGTTTTCATGCTTGTTTCAGTCTGCGGTGGCCCAAATGCAAAAAAAAAAAACCATAACTTTTTTGTATGTTTTTAAATATAATTTAAACATTTCATAAGTCTCAATCTATGTTTTAAAATATATCTATTTATTGCAGAATAATACAGCTCAATTTTGAGCATTTTTTTAATATTTTGAACAAAGATGATCAAATGTAGTCCAGATTCCTTAAAAACAAGAGTATAAAGACCCCTTTAATTTAGCTCAGATTAGAAAACTTCAGATCCAACAACAGCTTTAGCAAATTTACCCTCCACCAGTAAATGGCAAGTTTTTTCTTGAGCTGCATAGACTGTAACTTCACATCGATGCACCCACTCCCCACTGACTGGACATGCAATGGTCAAGCTGCCCCCAGTGAAATGACGCCCTGGGTGGTCAGCCCATTAAAAAAAATACATCTCTGCCATCATGTGTTTTCCAAAAAGACAGATACGCTCAAATTATTTTTTTCAGCACACATAGGAAGATGTAATAAAAAAAACAAGTTATGTTTAAACTATTTGATATTTAATCCATTACATATTATGGATGGGATGAACATAAAGTGTTGTCTGAAAGCACTGTGAAATCATTGACAAGCAACTGTATTCTTCTTTCTATCACATTGCAGAGTAAAATATCAAGTATTGCATACTGTTAACATCTCAAAGCCTACAAAGCAGCTATCAAAATTAGAAATTACCTTGGCCTTTCTTGTTTTTTTCCATGACAGTTTCCTTGACCTCAAAGTCAAAGCTCCTCTGGCATTTAAACAGTAGCAACGTGTCTCTTTGAGTGTACATATCAAGTTTATATTCTTAATTTCTTCATTGAGTGGTAGAGATTCTTCTTCCACTGTTGTACAGTCTCTGTCCTTCATTTAAAACAAGACATTTCTCCCGACATCCAGCTTCCATTTCATCTCCATTCATCGTTTCAGCAGGTCTCAGTCAGTCCCGACTGCAAGATTTAGTCACATGGTGCTGAGAAAGTCTCCTCATTGGGTGGCCTAAAAAGAATAGGCCTGCATGGCTTTGTGAAATAGCTATGATGCAACAGCTTAAACCAGCAAAGTTGATTTACATCACAACTCCTTCTTGATCCACATCAACAGCTTGTGAGTGTGTGCATGTGTTTACATATGTGTGTACAGTACAGTTTGTGTGACGAGCATTTGAGACGTAGAACAGGCAGTTTGTCGTTGCACTGTTGAAGAGCAAGTTTAAACCTTTAGTTCGTCAGGAGTCCCTCTTTCAGATGGTGATCGGACACATGATAACTTTGTCCTCCAGCATGACGCTGACGACCAGGAAGACGAAGTAAAGCAGGAACATGAGAAGGCCCAGAAACTTGCTCATCCTCCATTTGCAACCCGCGATGGAGATGATGACAAAGAGGAGCATGAGGAAAAGGAGGACAATGGCACAGAACAGGCCGTTGCTGCTCACCTCCACTGGCTTGAAGTCATTGATGATGTTGTAGAGGAGCCATGGGAATGGCAGACTGGTGGAGCAGAGCAGAAGGGAGGTGGTCAGGTTTTCACAGATGTCTTATTTAGAGATGATTTGTCAGTGTTTACCGGAGGACTTACCCGACAGTGATATCGAAGATGTTGGAGCCCACGGAACTGGACACGGCCATGTCACCAAGGCCTTTTCGTGCCACGATCACACTTGTGATCAGGTCAGGGATGGATGTGCCCGCTGCTAAAATGGTCAAACCCATGATTTCCTCTGTTATCCAGAAAGTCTCTCCAACCTTGAATAGAGCAAATATTGAGAGTTTAATTAAATCAGAGGTGTTCCTTGAGGCTTCTGACTTAGACAACTTTTCTTTTTTTACAATTTACAGTAATAGCACAGCTTAAGACTTGGTAATGGTACAACTGTATCAGCGATATTTCATAAAGCCTAGGAGACTCCTTTGCCAGGTGATTCAAAGCCAACAACTTTATGAATTTAAATTATCACAGGACTTTCAACAAAACATTCAGTTCCTTGACAGCTCCTAAAAATGAATATTAATCTTATTATTAATCTTCTCCTGTATTGTTTACATTTCAATAGTTTTTATAGTGTATTTTTTATTTTATTTTTTATAGTGTATTTTAAATCTATGTTTACTTTTAAATCTCTGCTGCACGTAAAACTGTAATCTAACTTTTACTGAAATTTACAAAGCTGTATGCAACGAAATGTCGTTCTGTACGCACTCTGTGCATACAAAATGACAAATAAAGTTGTCTAAGTCTAAGTCTCTAAGTCTAAGTCTACCAATATTTTTATAATAAATGCCTGTTTTTCCTCTAAAACTGAAATACTGAGGCACACATCTGTAACTACCTTATATTCACGTCTGTTCTTCTACTTCTGCATCAAAATGTTGTTCTACAGGCTGATCTAGAGAAGTGTTTAATCCGGATTCGCTGCTATAATAATACACTGACAACCCTCATGGCCGCACTTTACAAGAGATAGAAAAGATCAGAGTACAGAACTAATGTGATGCGTGTTTGATACCAATCAAGTCTCGTCTTTATGTTTGAGTGTATCTGTGCTTGTCAAGTACCTGGTGAGCCCACCACACCATCAGGTAGGAGAAGAAAGCAATCCAACAGATGGATCCAAGGAAAGTGATCGGAAAGAACCTTTCAGATGTCTGGGGAAAAAAACAACAACAACCTCTGAGACAAATTTTCAATCTTCAGCCAATTCAATAAACCCCCATGAGTCATGCTGAATGATTGATACTGACTGTGATTCCAAGATTCGTAGAGCTCTTAAAAAATATAAGTTGGTAATATTGTTAGGTCCTGTCTCGGACCCACTAGCAGGGTCTTTAATAAACTTTCGAGGCAGATAATCTGCCACTACCCTATAAAATAGAAAGTATCCTGATCAATTGGTGCTTTCTGGGGCTCTTTTGAAGTCTCTGTTCTGTCTTCTCTAACCCCCAGTCAATCGAGGCAGATGACCGTTCACACTGAGCCTGGTTCTGCTGGAGGGTTTCCTCCCTGTTAAAGGGGGGTTTTCCTTTCCACTGTTGCCTCATGCATGCTCAGTATGAGGAATTGCTGCAAAGCCATCATCAATGCAGATTGTCCTGTGTCTAAGTGCTCTCAGGAGCCTGCTGTTCAGGAGCAGAATAATGCTGCATGTGCCATAATTCAATTGGGGACATTTGAATTGGTAAAGTACCTTCAGATGACGTGATTTGGTGCTATATAAATTGAATTGAATTGAATATTTACAGTTAATATGTTGTGCATCACTAATATATGGGGAACATACAGGTGCATCCGATATTGTTCGACCCCAACTACAAATTTGTTTTATTGGCAAAATATTCAAACTAGTAGGAGTGTGCAATGAACAAGTCAAAGAAGAAAAGTTAAAATATCACAAGTAGTTCATCAGTTTCAACAAGAGAAAGGCATATCTTTTGACTCCTGCAGTGTTCAACACATGCATAATAAACACCTTTGGTGCTTATTAATGCACCTTTTTGTAGTTATGTTTGACTATAAACACGGCCAAACACAAGCTTCTGACAGTGTTCCTAAAAAATCTTAGTTCTCGCCTCAAAGGCTTCCAGTTTATTAATTTTTCTGGGGTAACTTGCAACATTTTATTGCTACATCGGCCGTTTTTCAAATCCAATGGAAGATTTTCAAAGAAGTTAAGTCAGGCAACCATGGTGGCCTCTTCAGTACCTATCAGGCCTTCTCCCTAAACTAAGCCTAAGTGGAATTTAAGATATGAGAGGAATCATTGTCTTGTTTGATAGTCCAGTGATGTTTAAGTTTGAGCTTTCTCAGAGAATGCATGATATTTTCTGCAAGAATTTCCTGATTTTTGATTGAATCGCTTTTCTCTTCCACATGCTACAGGTTTCCTGCATCAGAGGAGGCAAAGCAGCCCCACAGCATCACTGAGCCACTGCCATGCTTTAAAGTAGGTAAGGTGTTATTTTCAGCATATGCTTCATTCTATTTCTTTTAGACCATATTTCTGACCCTTAAAGTTGAACAATTCCTGTTTAGATTCATCACTCTAAAGAACAGAATTGTGTTGGCTTATTTCCATCGTAGTGAGAAGATTGTGTTTTTGGATCATAAGGTGTGCACATCCTAGAATTCAGGTAAGGAGAGCCTCAGCATATGGCATGTGCCTTGCTGTAGGTACTAAAATCTCAGTTGATGCTGCCACCAAGTCTTGAGGAAGGTATTTTTCAGTCTCTGCTCTTTCTGGACAATTCTTTGGACTCAGTCGGGGTCATTAAGATGTTCCATCTCAGGCCCACTGGACGCTACTAATAAAGCCTTTAGTTGGTTGCAACATGTGCTTGAGATCAAACCAGACTCATAAATGTGGAATTTGGATACATTTAAAATTTGTTTAATTTGACTATTTTAATTGTTCCTTAGTAGTTTATTTATCACAAACACCTAAAGAATTTTGAACTTTGCCACCAAACTTAATTTGCATCGAGGGTTGGATAATGTCAGTACAGTATGTTGTAACTTCACGTTGAATAAATCCATCAATGTGTTTCTGCTTGTCTGAGATTGGGTTGTTAGGGCAACTAGTCCTAGAGAGAAACCTAGACATCCCTCTCCTCAGCAACGTCCTGGGGGATCCCAAGACGTTTCCATGACAGACGGGATGTATATAGTCCCTGCAGCGAGTTCTGGGTCTTCCCCAGGGATCTCCTCCCAGTTGGACGTTCCCAGAAAACTCCAAAAGGGAAGCGTATCCTGATCAGATGCCCGAATTACCTCAATTGACTCCTTTCAATGTGGAGAAGCAGCAGCTCCAGTTCTAGCTCCCCCCAGATACCAGAGCTCCTCACCCTATCTCTAAGGCTGAGCCCGGTCTGAGCCTCATTTTAAGCCACTTGTATCCAGGAGTAAATGTTGCAGGACAAACGTGGTTTTACTCACCTCTCTCCTGACATCAGGCAGTGTGAGCCAAAGGGGTAAGATGATGGGCAGGATGAGAAGGTAGGTGATCTGTTTCCTCAGGGAATCTGGCCAGGCCAGGCTCAGAGGCTGGTCTTCATCTTCCTCTTCTTCACCCTCCTAAGGAGAAGTTAAATATATGACATAGTATAATGTACAAATATTACTGTCAGACAAACAGTACTGTCTTCTTAGCAAGCATCCACATTACACCTGCCCCTGCTTTTTTTAGACTTGGGGCAAATATGTACATTTATGCAAAGATGTTGTTTAATTACTGCGTGAAGAATGAACAGATGGGTGTGGAGAGAAAAACATACCTCAAGTCCTCCTACAACTCCATTCATGGGCGGCGTGACCTCCACGGCAACCTTTGAACTATTTGAGGGGGCTTTATCAACTGAAAGGCAAAAACAAAGAAACAGATGAGTAATCAAGAAACAAATCAGCCGGCCAGAGTATGAGTTTGTTGCTGCTACACACCTACACCGTTGGCAGTGGCAGCATCTTCTTTACACTTCTTTTTGGCCATTTTGTGGAGGATGGATGCCTTCTCCTTAAATTGTCCTGAAGGAAACGACACAGATCTTTCAGTCAGATCAGCATGGCGTTCGTGAACTACACAAGAGAAGTGGAGCATGCTCCAAGTTAGGGAAGAGCCTTTCATTTCTGCTCTAAGCAGAGAGCTATCAGATCTGAGATGATGTTTGCATTCTCTGTTCGAGTCATGCCTTCATTACTGAGGGGGTCCAGTGTGTGTATCATGAGCTGGAAGATGCTGTTTCTCATCAGAGAGTTGTGCAGAGATGCGCAGCTGCCTTCCCTTTGCAGTCGGGGTTTGGCCTGTAAAATCAAAATCAAACCACAGATGCAGGATATATTTAAGGTACATACTTTTACATCATTATTAGAAAACAACAACAAATAGGTAACTTTGACATGTTTAAGCAGTTTTCCTTTAAAATAGACTTTATTATACTTCAACAGAGACATGTAAAACAAACTTACAGTCAACTTGTTCTCATCGTCTCCTGGTTCCTTTACCTTGAAAATGAAGAGAGAAAGTAAATCCATGAATACATTTAAATAGTGTGGTTTTTTTATAGCCCTTACTCATTAGGTTTACAGAGGACAAAAAAAAAAAAAAAAACAATAATCAAATCACACATTAACCAGTCTGGAAACATTATGTTTGTATATTTGTCAGCTAAATAGCTCTTGTTGAGCAAAGAGGAACTATTTGAATAAAATACAGATATTTTACATGATAGTATGTGCACTTATGAGGCATGACTGCAACAAAGTTTTAAACATAAGATTTTAAAAGATCAATTAAGAGTAATTAACAAAAAATAAAATAGTTTCAATACTGGCCTTGCAAAATACTGTTAGCTTACGACACTGTTTCTCTGGTATTACAAAATTTCACCTTAAAACACAAACTAAAAATAAAGCAACAATCAAGCAACAACAAAAAAAGGCTGACAGGTGATTTCAATTATACTGTGGCTTCCAGTTGGAAAGAGAGCCAGATTATGGGACTTTAGTTAACAAAGCACAATTAATTGTTCTCTTAGGACAAAGACTCAAGACTTCATCACCTCTTCATAACGCTAAATCAAAACGGAATGTGCTTATGATCACAAAACAAAGTGAAAATACCACTGGAAGATAATCTGTTTTCACTGCAGATATCATGGACTCTGGATATTTAATTTAAGGATACAGTTTGCATTTCAGATCTGCAGCACAAACTCCATAAAACCACAAATGACGGGTGTTAAGGACAATATTATTCATATCCCTGGCTCTACATGAATCTTTCAAAAGGTAAAAAGACTGCGTAAAAGAGGTACCATACTTTTCAAAAGGTAAAAAAGGTGTTAATCTGCTTTTATTTTATTAAAGATGTGTGTCACAATTTATTTATAGCCTTCTCAATAATCTCTTAAAAAATATTTATTGGCATTCTAGCATTCGATGGAAAGCCTTGCTTTTTTTGTCCAGAAAATACAGGCTTTCTTAATGTGACAACAGCACCCCCTGCTGTTAGGTCTGTACCTGCGATCGGTAGTACAATGAACTAAAAAAGTACAAAACCTAATGTAACTGAAGTTTATCTTTAATATTAATGGCTTGATTTTCCATATCAGATTCATAACTTGTTTAAAGTTGACTGCAGGTAAGAGTCGGGCTAAAATCCATTTATTCACTTAAAGTGAGCCCTCAAATCCCATGGAAGATGGGAAATACTGCCAGGTACAACCTTGGGTTGGCGCCACAGCTCATGAAGGTCAGTCTTTGATCAGTTTTACTGATTTTTAGTCTGTTAATAAATTAGTATCAAGAAACAATGTTTAAAATCAGCGCTCCCCAGAAAAAGACTGAACAGTATACTAACTAAATAAATAAATAAAAAAGCTGCCCACTGCTCCCTAAAGAATGGGTTAAATGCAGAAGACAAATTTTGTTGGAATGTACAATTGTAATGACAAATGCTGATTTTTTTCTTTTTTAAAATGAATTCCTGGGCAATCTAAAGTTATGAAAGCTTGCTTTGAAGAGAAAAAATATGCATGAGCCTACAGTTATCACCTGGCACCAAAGGAGAATCCATAGAAAAATTAAAACCAGAAAATCAGACCTATACACAATTAAGCATGATGTGTTTGTGTCCTGGTTCAACACAACTTAACCCGTCGAGTGCTTAATTATCAGGCCTCTGCAGACCTTGATGACAGACTGAGAAGGTAAATAACTCATTTGAATCAGATGTGCTGGAGCAGGGTCAGATCTAAAACACACTTGACTTTGGACACCGCTGTCCTACATCGTTACACTCTCTTGGCGTCCATATTTGTGCAATAAAGAAAACTTGTAACGTACAGTAGCAAATTATTTCATTAAGATTGCAGGCATTTAATGTTAAAGTCCAGGGTCAGTGCTGTTGACTTGCTGCACCAGAAAGTATTCAGAAAGTCATGCTGTGGTCCCTCAGCTCTCCCACCAAACCAACAAAACCAAATATGGCTGCCGTACAGTTAAAACAGAGACAGCTGCAATAAAACTCTAGTTGTTTCATGCGTTTACATCAGTCACATAAATTGTACTGTACAATCAATACTAGATATATTTGAAAACGTTTTTTTGGGGGGGAAAGGTGCTTAAATACATGTATATTAAATTATAAATTTGCTTATTTTACCAATAGCAGCCAACCTGATAGGAGATCTAATCAGTAAATCCCACAGATTGTTGTCATCCTAAGGTTCAAAATATTGTCTGAAACCTTATTTTTATTATTTAAAGAGGAAGGATAAATAAAAGTAGATTGGATGCACAGGCTATCATCAGGAGAAGAGGAATAAACCTACTGTAGATGCCAATATAGATCTGTTGCTTTACTTAAGGAAATCAAGTGTTGTTCTCCCTTTAAGCTTCTTTTGTGAACCCTGAAGATTTGAAGTATTAGTAAAAATCCCACAGTTATTTATATATATATATATATATATATATATATATATATATATATATATATATATATATATATATATATATATATATATATACCACTTACCCTGTGCAGAAGATATTCTTAAAGGCCACCTCAGGACTACTGCTGTTTGGTTTATATTTATATTAACCCTTGCAAGTCAATACTTTGTAAAATCACCTTTAGCTGCCATTGCTGTTTCAAGTCTTCACTTTTCTACCATTTATTTGTGTCTTAAGTACTAAGTTTGTTTCCATTCTTCTTCGCAAACCAGGTCAACTGAGTGAGGCACAATATGGATGGTAGAATGGTAGAATATTGTTTCTTGTATCAATGGCACTGCTTGCGAGTTCCTCTTTCTGCCGCACCCCCAACCAATTAAAACTCAGGAAATTATCGGAGATTCTGGGCTTGAATAAAATGCAGTGTCGTTATGCACTGAGCACGTAAGCTAGTCTACCTATAATCAGCAACAACCAGGTATTGACATCTTCCTGTTGACTGCACATGCATGAAAGCAATAAAAAACTTGTTTAGGGCTCATCTGACTGATAAATTTTGTTTTTATCCGATGTCTTTAATGAGCAACTGCATGATCTATGTCAAAACCTGCCTTTGTCTGTGAATATTAGTTTTGAAGTCCTTTCCCCCATTTATTCACCAATGTCTGGTCGCTGCCTGCACCATTTTAATACACAAATGTGCTGCTTTTCTTCCTGCTGGAAGGTGGGCCTCCATCCAAGACTCAAGTCCTTTACAGCCTCTAACAAGATTCCATACAGAATTTACCCGAATGTATCTTTATCTTTCATATTTTCTATCGTCTCAGACCAGCTTCCCTGAACATGCTGAAGAAAAGCGTCTCCAAAGCATGATCCTGCTGCCACCATTTTTTTCACACTGTGATAGGGTTTGCAGGCTTATGTGCAGTGTTCACCACACGTTACCCATGCAGGACAAAACCTTTTGTTTTATTCACATCTGATCAGAGAACCTTTTTCGCCTGTTTATGTATCCTCTGCCTAACTTGTAGCAAACTTCAAACAGGACTTCTTATGGGCTTCTTCTTCATGCCAATTTTCTAAAAAGCACAGATTGGTGAAGTGCACAATTTACCGTTGCCCTGTCGACAGGTTACACCTGCGGATAGAACAGCTTTATGTGGACACAGATTTAATTACACATAGGTGGACACCACTTCACAAATTCAGATTTCGAATGACTGAAATTGGTTACACTGATTTCACTAAGGGCTATCAGAAAAAGGGGGACAGCATACAAACGCGTGGCGCACGTTTTGGAGTTTTATAAGGGAAGAATGTTGAACTTCATGTGTTACTTTGTGTTGGTCTATAACATAAAATACCAATAAAACTGTAGGTTGTGGTTATAATGTGGCAAAATGTTGAAAAGCGAGCTACTTTAGTAAAACACTGTAAAAAGCATATTGAAATGTTTACCAACCAACAGATTTCCGCTATAGTACATCCTGGGTCTTTACTCAACCATTTTAGAATTACCTGCTGAGGTGATAATCAACAAACTGAAAATAACAATGTTATCCCAGCAACACTGAAACTCATCTATTGGATCAAACTCAAAAAGGCAAAAATATGCTCAGGCCAAGAGAAGATTGACTTCCAGGCAATACCCAAAAAAATTTTAGAGACTTATAGATGGGGCTTATAATCTAGAAGGCAAGGAGAATAAAAAAAAAAAAAAAACTATGTGTTTGTACAACTAAAAATTTGTGTGTATTTCAATTTGTTAGATGGATCTATAGAATAGTTTGGGTGATGGATTGAAGTAATACCTAAATATAAATTCATAAAATATAAATATAAATTCATAATATATATATATATATATATATATATATATATATATATATATATATATATATATACACACACAATGCAGGAGGTGAACAGCTGAGGGTGGTTTTAGAGATGTTTTCTACTTGTTCTTTTGGCTGTACACAAATTAGGAAACTCCTTTTTGAACTGTCTCTTTTGCATGTCTGAGTTTTGTTCTTGCTTTGTTTTTGTCTTTCATGTTCAATATAAATTAATGAATTCAACTGATTATAAGATTTGTTTAAAAAAAAACTCATCTATAAAAATTGCAAATTCCAAGTAAAATAGGTCCAAAATTGACTGAACAAAATCCCTCTAAAAATAATCATCACATGGTCAAATATTGTCCACATTTGCACAGAACAAGGCAAACACCGACCAATGTTGTTTCCCTACTTTGCACTGAGCTGCCACTTCAGTCTGGTGGTCTCGCCTCTCCAGGCAGGGGGCGCTTCATAAGGCATAAATCTACTGAGGTGAAAAGTGCTGACCAGGGGTCAGCAGCTTTACACCACGCTCCCCCCTCATCCTGATTACTATCATGCCACTGAGGTGCAATTAGATCAACTTTCTCTCTCTCTGAGTCTCCTACCCCTCGTCCACCTCACTGTCGAGCTGTGCGACTTATCTAGGATTAATCCGCGGGGATCGCCACTTTTAGATTGCTAATTTTCAACCCTGCGTGTGAACTCCGGCAACAACCCCCTCCCCCATCAGCTCACCAAGCCATAACCTCATCTGCCCACAATTCATATCTACCTTGTGTTTTAAAAGCGATTTTAACAAAAAAAAAAGTTCCCCTTCAAACCAATGGCATCGGGTGCTCCTGGAGTAATTCATGAACTAAATTGATTAATTAAACTCCAACTAGGTTTATTTAAAGGGAACCCAAACTGTGCTTTGCAATCTAAAACTCATCTTTATATTTTCTTTTGCAGTCTGCTTCATCACACCGCTGTGTGGTGCACTGTGTTTGCTGTCGTCACAGCTGGTAAGCAGTTGATCAGGGATCAGAGAGGATTGCTGACTCTACTGCCATCATAGAGCAAACCTGCACATAACTCTGTTGCCTTCCACAACAAAGCCCCCGTTAACCCCAGTAAAGCAGTGCAAACTCAGCTAAGATATTCAGAGCTGAGGCCCAAAGATGAAAAACCACACCATGTCTCGAGCTAGACTGCAGACAGACATAAGGAGCACGCAGACATTTTCTCTCAGGGGATCTGATGATTCCTTCTCCCCCAGGGAGCATCTGGCTATTATTAGTGGCTCTAATGGGATTGGGAAGAATTAACCTGAGGGATTATTGAGCAGCTACTGACACATGAGGGCAAGGCATCTGGACATCAAGTGCCGGGACGACAGAAGGAGAAAAGCTGCTCTTAAGGCTGAAGAAAGACGAGCAGGAGAACAGCTGATTCCCAGAAGGACAGAAATGTCAAAGAGACCAACTTTCTGATGCAGTTGCATTTATATATAAAGTTAAATATACAGAGTTTACTGCTTAGACGATTCTGAAAACATGTAACAAATAGAAAAATGTTAACATTGTCACCTTATTGCCTCAGATGTATTATGTAAATATAAATTACTTGACTACGATAACATGAAGACTGTGGTGATTTATTCATTTCAACAGGTTCACCATGATTTAGATTGCACTCAGATGTGTTTTTTGCATTATTAGCCTGTAATAATGGCTAATAAGTTTTTATATGGCTTGAATGCAGCCAAAGATATCCTGACATAAAAATCTCCTGTAGAAGTGGTGGGTGGATGGATGGCTCCTTCTGGACTACAGAGAAACAACCGAGATCCACCGTCCCTCGATGACATTTTCCATCTTTTAAAATGTTATTAGTGACTTATTTTGCATCAGATTTTGTGTCTGTTACATTTATCTTCCTGCATGTGATGTATGTTATGTATTCATGTTACACTGGGAAACCAGAGCCTCACAAGTTTGTCTATCTGCACACCGAATATAGCTAATATGACAATAAAGCTCACTTTCACTTTGACTTCAATTATACCGTTAAAACTAAGAAATACATTCTACAAATATGATCTAAACCTTGTATTATGTATATAATGTAAGTATACATTTTAATAGGTTAATCAAAAAATCAAATAGGTGATCTACAAGGTCACTTGTCACTTTTAAAAAAACACACACATTATGTATAATCATAAACTTTCCCAACTAAATCATTTGGTAAACTTATGATATAAAGGGACAGTTTTATATTATTCCAATACAGTTGCAATCGAGCAACAATCCTTCCTGTCTTCTACACATTAAGGAGATTTATGGAGAGAAAAATGACAATGGTTGTTGTTTTAGCATCTCTAATCTATGATTCATGTCACTTTATGCAGATGCAGTAAAGTTTTTACTTCACACCATCATGGATGTCAGGAACTATAACCTCAGATGTTCCAAAACTATGTTTAGCATGTCTATAAATTGCACCCACAGCTTCAGCCTACAGATGGTTCTAGGTAAGAATCAATATGCTGTACCTGCACCCAGAAAAATGGCATGTAAATTTTGTTTTCCAATCTCTTTTACCTATATATATTACCTTGGATGTTTTTGTACAGCAGAATCAGAACAATCAATTTTGTTTCTATAAGAAAATGCATCAAAATTAGGCAACTCTTTATTACACAACACAGACAAAACAGTTAAATAATTTGGAAAACTGTTTCGATCTTTCATATATTAGAAGATAATAAAGATGATAACGTGACAGCTGCAAAGTCTGAGGTAGTGTAGACTGTATTTAGTGTTTGTTTAATGTGCTGATTGCAGCTGAATATAAACTGTTTCTGAGTCTGGAAGTTCATTGTCTGAAAGCGTTGTGTCGTCTTCCAGAGGGTAGTTGTTGAAAAAGGCAACGATAATAATGGGTGGGCTCTGTGGTTAGAGGGCAACCAATCTTTTTTTATTTTATTTTTTATTTTGTAACCTTAATTACTTTATTCACAGCCTTTTTTCTGTAGTTAAGAGAAGATAGCATATATTGAATTTGGTTAATCCCATTTAAATGCGATAAGGTTTGGAAAATTAATTAAACAGACATATGTTGTACTTGGATAAAACAAATATTAATTGTATTTCTCCTGTTTTTGATTTTTCTTTGATTACAAATAAGACTCTTCAAAAATCTATTTATAAAGAGAGCATATCCAAAGTGCATGTTTTCTTCCAATTCTCAGTGTTAGACAGATAAGGATTGCTCCTGAACCCACTTTTGTGGCGACTGAAGGACTCACCAGGAACTTTAGCTGACATAAGCATAAACAAAGTCAACAAAACTAATAAACTCTTTATATGTTTAGTTTCCATTGTTGCATTAGAGGAGGAAAAAAATCTAAATAGCACATCTGAAACAAAATCTCTACTTGTTATTCCTGTTTATGTTCAAACGAGTTTTGGCACTGCAGCACAGCTAGTTACCACAGGAAGTTGGAAAAGCATTGTTTTAAACTTTATACACTTAATGATTTTTTCTCCATAAGACATATAGATAATGACAGATTTCCATAAAAAGCAATATGTACTGAATCTTTCCTTGTCTTCCTGTTTACCCAAAAAAACATTAGCACAGCATCACAGCCAGGTGACGTGATGAGTTAATACAGAGGCTGTTTAACTCTCATGAGCTAATGCTTCAAATTTGTGGGGAGTTACTTATTGTTAGTTTATTGATTTTATTTCCTTAAATGCACAGATACATTTTTTATTCTTGTTTGCATTTAAAATAAATTCTAAACTCATTCTCCTCTTGTTCCTATGTGCTCAAAACTTTACAAGAGCGCCATAGTACAACTAGCTACAATACAAATTTAGGAGAGCCTCAATTTAAAACTCCCATGAACTTCAGCTTCAAAAGTTATTGTTCGTGATTTGTTTATTTTTAAATAAAGAATACATAAATGATTAAACACAACCCAAAAGAGGCAAGGGAGAACAATAAATGAAAAAAAAAACACAACCCAAACTAAGTATGTGTTGGTTGTTGCTGTAAAAGTTAGCATTAGCACAGCAGCACAGGTATTTGTTGCAGCAAGTGAAAAACTCCCAGCCATTTATAATTCAGATATGGTGGGGGTTTTCCTCATAATTGTTTTCTGCCATGTACTCAGTATTTTTGCTTTTAGTAAGTTGTTAAAAATTCAGTCTCAATACCTATATATAATATATACGTGTGCATACTCTGAATCTTCCAAGTCACGACAACTACAACAGGCTTAAACTGAAGACAACCAGACTTGATGAGCCCACATGTTTAATTTATGTTACACACACACACACATATATATATATATATATATATATATATATATTATAGAATTAATATTCATTGTAGGTCCTTCAGCAGTGAGTTATAAACTGACAAAGGGTGCAAAAAATAAAAGCAATTCCACATTGATGCCAGGCAGTGCACAGCCACTAGCTGACTTTGACCTTGTTAGGAGATGCACAATACAATGGATGTGACCCATATAAACCCTAAAGTTGAATTTGCTCTTTCTTTTCTTTCACTCATCAAGACCTAGCATAAAATGAAATATTTTCTGCATGTTTATCCAGCTAATGCAGATGGTCACATTCCTTTATATACAGCATTGTCTAGGAGAAAGATCTATATAATCCTTTATTTTGTATGGTGCCATTCTGGCCCAAATGTCTCCAGAATCTTAATCTGATTTACTTGAAGACGTTGGGCCAGAACTGTTACATCACTCCTTTCTTAAGAGCCTTATTAGACTCTGGTCTGAACAAGGTCAGAAAAAGAAGAGACTGAAGAGGAGGTTTATGTACAGGCTTAGTCAGCATGAAGAGTTTGCAACTCTGCCTTATATAAAGGCAACTGCATCAGAAACGCTTATGCCTTTTTAAAAACCATACAGCTTCAACTTTAAATAAGAATGTATCAGTATTACAAGGGTATTCAAATACAAACAGATTCCAGTCTGTCTCACTTCTGCTTTTAAGGTCTCTCAGGTTTCCAAAACCGAAATGTTGCCATTCTGTGTGCCATAAAGACATGTTCAGTTTTCACTGTGGTTTTACTTAGTGGGCTTCACATAAAGCATGAGACGTGTTTTGTATTTTGCATTTTGCTATTTTACTTTTTTTTCTACTGCTATTTTATTCAACTTTGTCGTGTCTCATACTTGATTTATCATTTTAATTTGTTGTTTAGTTCTTTATCTGTAAAATAAAGCCCTTTGGTGAACATCAGGTGTTTGGAACTGTACTACTCAAATAAAAGGAACACGGACTCCCATCAGGCATCTAAGAACGGTCAACAAGAAAAGCTAATGTTGGTAAAATATAAATGCTTCTGAAAAAGGTCTAAAATTCAAACACAAGTCAGAATTTTCTGCAGAAATGTATGTGTGTAGTTATGTATGTAGTTATGTATGTATGCATATATGGATGGATGGATGGATGGATGGATGGATGGATGGATGGATGGATGGATGGATGGATGGATGGATGGATGGATGGGAGTATGGATGGATGGATGGATGGATGGATGGATGGATGGATGGATGGATGGATGGATGGATGGATGGATGGATGGATGGATGGATGGATGGATGGATGGATGGATGGATGGATGGATGGATGGAGGCTCACCTTTGGAGCAGCCTCCAGCTCGTCCACCTGGTTGCCGCCCAGCCTGGTTTTGATGAGACTTTCGATCTGAGAATTGTACTTCATGAATGTCACGTAGCAGGTGTAGCACAACAGCAGACTGATACTTTCCGACATCGTGATTTGATTATCCAGGAAAAAATAGATGAGAAGGAGCAGCCCGATGATATAAAAAGAGACATCTCTAAACAGAGGCCACCAGGTGAGGTTCAGCACCTCTTTGGAGAATAGGGCACACATCCCAATCACAAACAGGATGTTGAATACAGCAGATCCCACAATGGTCCCTATGCCCACATTACTGTGAGAGACGAAGACTCCTATGACAGAGGTGAAGAGCTCTGGGGCAGAACCACCTGCCGCCATGAAGGTGGCTCCAGCTACATCATCTGAAATCTCCAGCTTTTCTGTGATGACAGTGAGTGCGGGGACAAAAAACTCATCGCAAACGAGGGCTAAGGCTATGAACATGTATAGCATTCCAAACATATGAAGAAGTACATAGCCCTGGCGTCTGTCCTCCACACTGAAGTAGTCTGTTGGGTAGTCTCCTTGATTCATCTCTAAGTGGGATGACTTCATGGCCACCGGTGTGTCTTCTGGCGCTGCTGAGAAGTTCTGGTGCTGCAGAAGAGTTCTTTGGGGCACTGCTGCATCGGCTGAGGACTCGGCAACTGATTTCGGCTCGGTGGCCATTACCGTGGCCAGTGACAAGGCACTCAGTGAACAAACTGTGCAGACAGCCCCCAGGCTGATGATGAACCCGAGAATCCGCCCAGGCCGCAGCTTCCTCTTTATGACCTGGTGATGGAACCGGGTGTTGGTGCCATGGGGATCCAGAAAAGGATCAGAGCAGGAGAAAGCTATCATCTCTTGACTTCTTATGGGTAGCATGAAATCCATGGTGTTTTGGTGCAGGCTGGCAGACAGAGCTGGAGTGTCTGGAATTCCCGCCCCAAAAGTTGAGTTGGTGGCGCTGGTGGCTACAAGTCAGGGGTTGGTTTGCATGCTGCTCCTTGGTCTAAACACCCTGGAGGTCCTGTAGTCTTATTCCAGGATCAAGCACATTCAAAGGCTTCCTCATATTACTCACTGCAGGACAAAGAAAGGAGCATAGAATTAATGCCTGTGGTAAAGTGTAGATTTTATAAAAAAAAAAAAAAAACGTCTTAAAACTTTCCAGAAGCATCCAAAGTATCCATAGATTTGAATAAAAAGTTTGTTTTCTTTTAGTTTTCTGTTGCATCTCTATCCACAGCTGGTCAATTGGTGGTCCGCCATTGTTTTCATTTGCCTGGTTGGCAGCAATTTTAAGCTAAATAATTATTTCATTGCAGATTTTTTGTTTTGAATTTTGCCATCATTTGCAATGTCTATCAGTTGTTTTCCTTAATTCACCTTGTTTCTGCTCAGCAGGAAATATTATGCATCTTATTAAAATGCACAACTTCTGTAATTTCTACCAAAATTTAAACCTTGCTTTAACATTAATTATTTGCTTAAGTCTAAAAGCATTTGCATTTGTTACCCGATGAATTTATGTCAATAAGGAAAATCTAATACTTTAAATTAAAAAAAGCCTTCTCTTCGGTAGACTTTAGGTTAAATTTAAATATTTTTAGAACATGGTAAACATCAGATTAATCATACCATAAAATCTAAGATCTAAGCAAGTCTTTTTGCAGTGACTGTCTTTAAACCATTCAACATTTTAGCTGATCATAATCTGGTAAGATCCTTTCAAAAGTAAGACTTCATAAATAAAAATTTATTTTTAAGGATAGATGGATGGATGGTCAGTGCTAAGGTAAAAATAGTGAAGTTAAAAGCGTTACTGATTGCTTTTGAGAGCTTAGAGTCACTAAGTCAATCATTCTCTTCCACTCATGGAGCCTTGCAGCTTTCAAGCCTGGTGGTAGTGTTTTTAACTTAAATACGATAGTGCGCCATTAATGCTTTGGATGGGGAGGACTTGTCTGCTTCAGTTAGAAAGAGCTAAATTGCATATATTTACCCAACAGCATAATATTAAGAGTTGGAACTTCAAGCTTTATTGCATTCTGGACAATTAACTTATTAAAAACACAGCATAATTTCTTAGTTGTGAACATTTAGAATTTTGTTGGAGTTACAGATAATTTTATTCTGGAAAAATGTATATGCTAGCAGGACAATTTGCAGATATAGTTGTGTGACTAAAAGCTCAACACAGTTATCCCTTCATAGTAGTTTAGCTAACTGGGTCAATTTATAAAATAAATATAAGTACTATATTTGAGGAATAAAATACAGTTGACTATGAACTTAACAGTCAGTGGCTGAGATGTAATTTTGGTTTGTCATTCATTTGAACTCATGAAAATCCTTATTATGGTGTTAAACCTGCAACTGAAGAGAAATGTTTTCAGCTGACTGGGTTATTAAAAAAGCATACGTTTGTAGTTTTAGTCGTTGTGTAACTGAGAATAACATATGAACATTTCAATGAAATTCAAATCTAAGATTAAGCCGCTAAACCACATGGTGTTATGAATGGTTTTGCTGAAATATACATTGTGAATGTGCAGTTGAATGACAATAAAGTCTGTCTGAGTCTAAGTATGTATTATTAGCAACAATTCTACTAAAGTGACAAAGGTTTCTTATACTGAGAACCTTCATTCAAGAGCTGTCCTTTAACTGTAGCTTGGACATTAGTGAAAGCTCATTAAGACACAGTTTAATCCCTGAGAAGATATACTTAGATAAGCCTGAGGCTGTGCTCACTGGTGCCGAAGCACAAAAGTCAAAAAGCAGACACCAACGAAATTAGCATCTCGGACGGGTAGGAAAAGCTAAACTTAATTTGTGCATTGCTTTGAAGTTCTACAGGAGTATCATTTGGAAAAAACGTCAAACTAAATATCTGACCTGTTTCAAGTTCTACGCAATTTTAAGGTGCAGTGCAATGTTTTATCAGTAATGGTAAATGCAATTTTAAAAGATTTACACTCTTCTCAAAGAATTTCACAATAAAACCTTGATCTTGAAGCAACTCTTGCTAAATCAACAATGGAACATCTGAAACATTAAGAGTCAAGAAAAATCACGGCTCTCATACCACTCTCGGATAGTCCCTGTGCTGCAGGAGGGACTCCAGCAGGTTCTGCGAAGTCAAATCCGACGTTTTTGAGGTAATATTCCTGTAAATTGACTCCCAAAGCAGATCAGTCCCAAATGTCAAGTGTTCAATCTGAAGGTCCCAACACTTAATCCATGGTGGATTTTCATCTGTGAGCAGAGGTGGAGCTCCAAGACTGCAGCTCAGAGCAAGACACACCCTCCTTTAGTGTTCCTCCCTGTTATCCCTGGTGCAAGCGAAGCCGCTCGTCTTACTAAACAAACTTCAATCCTTTGCCACGGTGGCATTTCATCTTATTAAGTCATAGTAAGACCAAAAAAAACTTTACCAAACCTTTTGAAAAAAATGTGTTGTAAAAGGCCAGAAGAGAACAATTTTAAACTAAAGAAGCCATTCACTTCTCTCCTTAATAAATCAGAATTCATTCTTGCCCATTTTATTCAGACAGAACCATGATTGTGCGACATGTTAGCTATAAATATCAAGCTGCGGGGGTGACATCACCCTGCCTTCTGTCTTTCATCTCCTTCTTGTCTGTAATTGGCTCTGAGTACAACACCTGATCTTTGCAGACAATCCACCATCCATGATGTGTTGCACAACAGTACTGACACATCCTAAACTGACTCTGACTTACACCGCTCAAACTATATTAAAGGGACACTTTTTAGTCAGAGTATAACATCAAGTCAGTTATAGTTCTGGAAAAGTGATCTGGTCCATTGGTGGTCGGGATGGTGTAGCAGCGGGGGTAGAGCACATCCAAATTTCTTCCTCCTTCAATGTTCCTTAATGGGCTCTGTGCGACGCCCAGTTATGTTGTATTAAATTATTTCAGGGCTACCTTGGTCTGGAATATTTCCGGTCAAGTTGCTGTTGTGAGGAGTTGGAGGAGGTAAATCCAGCTGTTTAGAGATTAATCGTGTTGTAAGTCTAATCATACGGCTCCTCTGTCAGAGGAGGGTCGGGATGAGCTGATTCTGTTTTCCAAGTTTTTTAATTGATATTTTATCCTTTAATTTTAACTTATTTATTTATTTATTTATTTATTTATTTATTTATTTATTTTTTGTAACTTTTGTTTGTAGCACTGATACTTAAAATGCACTAAAATTAATGTTCATGATTAATATCAACAGTATTCTTTTTCAAGTAAATATTATCATTCTTACATCCAACTCTATTGCTTAGAGCTTCATCTTTCTTTTACAACCTCTCTCAAACTGCCAGTAGCACACACAGCTTACTCATTTAAATGGGGCGAAATGATTTAGTTTTGCACGTCTTTTCCATTGCAGACGCAATCTTTGTATATCACCCGCAACACGGCCACTTAATGCATGTGCCATTTGTAATTCTTGCCCATGCAATTTAGTGTTATTGCTCTTAATGTATTGTTTGTTTGCGTCTGATATTCACACTGCCAAACGACAGCTGCTAAACTGTTTATCATTGTGGGAAATGATGGCAATAACTTATTCTCTATTCTGCCATTGTGAAAAGGCACCACAAAAGTTTTCGAAATCGGAAACCCCTAGGGGGTCCGCGGAGGTACTGCATGGGGGTCGCAAAAGTGTTGTTATTGTGACAGAGGAGCATCAGCTCATTGAACTGTCCACTGACAGCACGTTCAGAAACATATATGAAACTAAACCACTCACCCAGTTTTGGATATCTTGCCATAAAGACTTTCCACAACTGGCAGCAAAAGCAATGATGAGCCTGTTGCCCTTTGCTACAACATATCTTTGTGAAAGTGGATTTTCCTCACTCACCTACCTGAAAAACAAATACAGGTCAAGACTGCAGCCTGAGGCTGATATGACTCTCTGCCTTACAACCTCCATACGTCCAAGGTTAGACAAGTTGTGTGCTACTCATCAGGGTCAGACATCTCACTAATGTGGGAGTATGTATGCCATCCATAGATGGTTTGAGGATTCACTTCCCATATGTATGTTTAAAATTAAAACATGAATCTGTCAGTTATGTTAATAGTTCAGTATTGTATGCAATATAACAGGTATGTCTATGCATGCCAGTGGCACTAACAAGCATCACTTATTTTCCTTTTCACATTTATGTTTTAAAAATGTCCATTTAAATAGCTTTTATGCATGATTACATGCAATTGACAGACATTGTTGATCTTGGCAGGTATCAGTTTATTGTGTTATGTTATGTTTATAAATGGCAGTGGCATGGCCACCCTACTCACTGTGCCTCGCACATGTTTAAAATAAAAACATGAATATATGAACCTGTGTATTATTTGAGTATCTTAGTATTGAATGCACAATAACAAGGTACATTTACACATGGCACTATAGGACCAGTTTGATATAACACAATTTTATACAATATATAAAATTAGGGGGTCCCCGCTCCATCTCGCCATCAGTTTGGGGGTCTTTGGCCTGGAAAACATTGAAGACCCATGCACTAATCGTTTTTCTATACATGCTAAGTTTTTGCAGGGGGCTGGTGTCTATCCTCAACAGGTCAACAGTCACGAGTCCATCAGGGCAACAAAGACATGCAAAACAGATAACCATGCACTCTGCAAAACAAAAAAGAATAATAATGGAAATTTAGAGTGGTCAATTAATCTGATATGTTCTGGCACATTTTGAATGCTGGGATAGATTACCTAGTGAGAACACATACATCCACTGAGAGAACATGCAAACAGAAACTCTGCGCCTGGTTGCTGCGATGGGAGAGTTCTAACAAATTCACCTCGTCATCCACCTTCAGAACTTCATCTCTGTCTGAATAAGTGCACAGTTTTCAAAAACAAATTCTGAGACACAAAAAAAAAACTTTTAGGATGTTCAAAGTTATTTACATGTTGGCTATCTTATGACAAGGTTGCAAAATCCCAAAAATCTTTTTTCATTTCCTTTCTCTGTATTTCATTCTGCCCTTTTCCTACAGTGAAATAACAGGACATGACCTGAGGAGACGCCTGGTTGGGGACAGAGGAGTTTAACCTCAGCCATGAATCTAGGTTGTAATCTGCTATGTTAAGCACCATGTACTGTTCTGTACAGGCTAAACTAGTTACACAATCAAAGAAGCTAACCTAAACCTCATTCTGGTTATGGCTGAGGTACATCTGAGGCAAACTTCCAGTTATTAAACAGAGAAAAAAAAACTCACAGTAGCCTTACTGACCATTTTAGTCCACAATATACTTTTGGTATAATAATAAATACTCAGGAACTCAAACTCTAGAAGAAGCTGACATTTAACTCAAGGTACAAATGCATGAATATTCAAGCCTAGCAGAAAGGATTATACTCTAAATTTGTAATTATGCATGAGATTTCCATTACAGCTGTTAAAATTTTCAATATTGCCAGACAAGGTTTTATTTGGGCTCCCAGAAAAAGAAAATCAGAGAGAAAGAGTTTCCTTTTAGACGCTGGGATCAGCAGCAGCTTACTGACCAAAGCTTATGCTTTAAATGGCTGCTAGCTTATAAGGAGAAAGGGTGGGACCCTGTTTCTGTGAGGAGGGATAGCTTAGGTAGTCACTTAGATCAATATAATGGGCATTTATCTCTTCTCAGGAGAACTGAGTGTTAAGCAGCTCATCCCCCAATATTACTATTGCTCTGCCTTCAGAGAACCTGCAGGATTTTAACTTGTGAAGAACCATTACTTTTAGCAGACCCACACGAAACTGATGGGAGTTTTGCTTTGCGGAAAGTTTGTAAAGTATAGCTTGGTTAATTCTGTGCAACGTTACAGACAGAAAGACAGCGACCATACTCTGAAAACAAACCTCTGACTTGGCTCTCAGTTGATAATTTTTGCAAATAGGTCTTACAAAATGCATCAGCAGAAGGCAACAGAACTCCTTTTCTTGGTTCTCACGGCGCGCTGAGCTCTCATCTGATTGGCTTCTTCTCACATGTTGCTCCGGTAAGCAAGCCACTCACAAATGACAATGACCTAAATAATTCTCAGGTTGTAGGGGTTGATCAGTGACACACGTTTGACTTCAGCAATGCCCTTTTAGCTCTTCATAAAGCAGAAGTGGAAATGATACATGGTTTTATATTTATTTTTTGACTAAACAAAAACACAAAAATGTATAAGAAATGTACACAAATATTCCACCCTCTGGGTCAAAACTTTGTAGAACCATCTTTGACTTGCTAGTACAAGGTCTTTTGAGGTATATGTCTGACAGTTTTACACATTTAAAAGCTGAAATGTACAGAGTGAGACACAAGGACAAGAATCTATTTGGATTGACTGAACCTCTTCCCCCTTCCTTCTCGTCTTCCCTATCCGTTTGAAAGTTAACATAGAATTAGAAAATACAAGGAGATGTTTCTACACTTTCTTGAGGAAAAGTTGTAAAAGGTCTTAAAGTGTTTAGGGGTTGCATTGTTTGGTTGATAAGTTGCCAAAGGTTTGATTTAGGCCAAACCACTTTAATTTCTGATCAGTAGAATTAGATGTTGGGTTTTTTTTTGTCACAGTTTCTTTCATGTGTTTCTTGCCATTGAATACCTGCAAATATAGATTTAACTATTAATAAACATATGCTTTGATTTCACCAGTGACTCCTGGTGATTTTGTTCTTTGGCCTTACGTGATGTGTTGTTACTACTAATAGAAACAAGTTGGAGTAATTACAAATAGATTAACTCCCGGACAATTTAAAATGTACAATGATTGATTATTGTCTAATAGAATAGACTGTGTAAAACTGAAATACCTTTTAAATTATGCAGTAGTGGGATTTAAAATATCACTTGTCCACACCACATGTATTTTTAATCCTTCAATCTACAATCAAGTGGTTGTAACAAAATGCAATAGGGTTCAAGGGTCAGAAATACTTTTGCAGGACATTGCATATTACAAGCAATGCTTGTAATATGTAATATATCAGGCCATGAGCTTTTATGATTCAGCAATGAGACGGATGATCAATCATTCTAGATATGAAATGCCTTTTCTCAAATTACCTTCTTAAGTTATATATTAAAAAAAAGATAGGCAAATGTATATTCCTTGCTCAAGCTGTGATGGTGTTACTTTTTTTAGAGTTTGGATTTGAATGTCTAGATGTTACTGAATACATTATGTTTCCCTTGTGTAGCAACAAGGATGAGTGAATACAATAATTTTAATATCAACACTTGCAGAATTCACATGTAATTCAGTGAACAAAAGTGGTATAAATGGAGTTTGCAAAGTCATGTGTCTTCTCTAACCCAATCAGCCGGGAGAACCCAGACATGGTTAAAATGTCATACAATGTAAACTTAATGTCGAATGACAAATGGATTTATTACTGCATGTGTGAGTGCAACCAACTCAAACTGCAATTGGTGAGATGCTGGAAGGAAGAAGACGATTAGACACCACTCCAGACCAGCAGCAGGATCAAAGGAACAACAGAAATTTTGAGCGATTCATGTCAGCAAAATAAATAAAAAAAATCATTCAGACTGGTGAGATCAGAATAAAAAGTTATGACCTGGTTACGGACGTAGCAGAGTATTTGAAACCTCTTTTTTTGTTGTTTAATTTATTTTTCTTAATGTTCTACCAAATGTTTCCAGTAAGATGACAGATCGGGACACTGGCAGGCTTTTCGAATGCACATAATCGGGCGGTGACAGACATTTTTATTTTATTTTTTATTTTGGCTGTGCTGAAATTACCACTGGATCGGCATTGCTGCACCAATTTGATGAACTTAAAACCAGCCCTATTTAGGAATCTTCAACTTTAATGAGCACCCTCTTGTTTATAAAGCACTAAGGTCATAAAGGAGGAACTAGTGTTGATTAAAAGGTTCATTAAAGTGCTACCAAACATTTCTTACATCTTCCTCCATTCATTTGAAAGAGGTTAACCATATGGAAGAACATAAATAAGCCAAACGAATGAATGAATGAACAAATGAAAAAATTTATGAATGAATGGATAGATAAAGGAGGCAAGGAAAGATGGCGGGAAGGACACAAGAAAGGAAGCACATGAGGGAGGAAGGACACAACATTTAGACAAAGGGAAAGGGAATAGAGTATGGTAAGAAATGTTCTATTTTCTTATTCCATATCTGTATTTAAATACATAGTCTTTTGAGACATACATCTACCAGGGTTGCTCCTTTAGATGCGGATCCAGAGTGAGATTAAAAAAAAAAACAGAAATCAGATTTGAAGGTGTTTAGAAAGGATTCGTGGATCAATGTGTGCTTCTGTGCTTTTTTTGTGTCTCTTCTCTCAGTCGATCGAGGCAGATGGCCGTTCATACTGATCCTAGTTCTGCTGGAGGTTTTCCTCCATGTTAAAGGGGAGTTTTCCTCTCCACTGTCGCTTCATGTATGCTCAGTATGAGGGATTTCTGCAAAGCCATCAACAATGCAGACGACTGTCCCTGTGGCTCTACGTTCTTTCAGGAGGAGTGAATGCTGCTTGTCAACACGCAATGCAACCAACTGGGTTTCCTTAGATAGGAAACCTTTTGACCAATCTGTCTGTCTGATCTGATTGAATATGACTTTGGAAAGTGCGTTGAGATGAGATGTGTTGTCAATTGCTGCTATATAAATAAAATTTAACTTAATTAAATATTTATCCAGATCTGAAAAGAAACTGCATCCAGACTGCTTAGGAACCCTGGTGGTAGAATTTGAACTGACAAAAAACAGGCTTTTGATAAATGCGTTTATATCTGATTTGATCACCCTCACCAGTATCTCGGATGAGTTAACTCAAAACTGTACAGTTAAGCATGGTTTCTGGTACTCTTGCACAGTCAGAGTAGTTGCTGGACTACACTGCCCTGTTTCTGACATAACAGAAAAATAAACTTCACTGTTATATTGAATTAACTTACCTGTCCAGCAGAAGGTCTGAAACCTTCGCATACGCTTTGAATCTCCACTCCACCTGGCAATAATAGCTGCTTTGGTATAGACTTTAGTTTTCTCCGGTTATTGCTTCTTTTTCTTTTCTTGGTTACTTTCTCTTCCCTTTCACTGGGCAAAGAATACGGATGGTTCTCCATTTCAACATGATCTACAGTTGTCTTTGTTTATTCTATACTACTCCTCCGACAGCACTTCATATAGAAAACGAACAGGAAAAACTCACAGTAGGCTAACAAGTTTGTCCCCTTTGAGCTACTGAAATCAGAAATGGCGATGCAACATGGTGTACCGACACCTATGTATTTATGAACTAATTTTGAGTTATGAGAATGCTCTCATTTTTGATGTGATGTTATAAGACTTTGCCAGAATATGTATTTATAAAAGCAATACTTTCTTTTTGCTAATTAAAAGCCAAATCAGTTACACGCTGTCCCTTTAAAAATGTTATAAAATGGTTTTGGACAAATAAATTATGTTGTATTTAATGTTTTTATATTGAGTGCCATGCGGGAAAAATCAGATATCACATTAGCATAAACACAATTAAGTTGCACATTTTAGCACATATGAATTCAAAAATAAGCATGCATGTTATGTTTTTTAATAACATTTTTTTTTTTCAAATTACTCTATGTACAGTAAAACCGTAAGCATAACAATGTATATTCATCATTCCACCTTCTAGGTTTAGTGTTTAAATTAAGTACTAAACTTGTGACTGAAAGACTCTATAAGCAAGGATCCACACCAACATTTTATAATTATTTTATTTGAAGGTTTTCCTTTTAGAACGTCACAACTCAGATAACAAACGTGGCAAAAACACATGAGTTAATGTGGGAAGAATGCTCTAAGCCTGGAACTTATGGCAGCAGAACCAAGGATACACCGACCGAAAGAAAAACAGAAATCAGGTTTGAAGGTGTTTATCTTGTGGTTACACCCTGAACAGCCCAGTGAACGGCTGCATAAACAGTACAATGGCTGCTGGGCTAACGGGCTCTGATCTCACCGGTCTGAATGAAATGATCAAAGCGTCTCCATCTCCCATGTGTTCAGTTTTTGTTTCTCCTTGCAGTGGAGGGTTAAGGTTCAGCGCAAAGAATGTTTTTCCTAACAGCTCCACCTGCTGGTTGTGCAGCTTAGAAAAGCATTAACAGAGATGAAGTTTGTCAGTAAAAGTGTCATGTTAAGGCCACATTCTGAAAATGTAATGATTTTTTTTTTTTTTTTATAAAGAACAATACGAGTCATTTATCAAAGAGTTAAGCCGTTTCAGTCCACTTTCCAACCATTTGGCTAATTGCGGATCATTTTTGAGGTAAATGGCACAAACTCACCCACAGAGTAAAAATTACCCTCATACTTAAAAATGTCGACATCCAGATTATCCCTTTAAAAATAAGCAACACCTCTTGAAATTAAGTGCCTGTTTATTTTCAACAAACTTCAACTTTCTTCTGTGATTAACACTTGGCCTTCTTGCCGTAGCTGTCCACCACTTCAGGCAGGACGCTCTCGTCCTCGTCCACCTCCTCGGTCACGGTCTTCCCAACCAGCTTGAAGATGTCCTGAGCCGGGACACCCATTGGCTCGGCTACCTTCACCGCCAACATGTCCAGAGTCAGGACTGTTCCTTTGGGGATCTTCACCTTAGCCACCACAGATTTGCCCAACTGCAAGAAAAAGTAATGACAGGGCGCATTACTACAGATAATGAGAATATTCGTTTGCATCCCATGTTTATGCAACTCATCAGAGGGGAAAGTTAGACTGACTTTGTCATGGCACGCTTTCTCGCAGGGCAACATCTGCTTGATGCCACTTCCGATCGCCCTCTCCACCAGACGAATGGAGCGAACGAGCTCAGTCAGTTCGGAGGGTTCCAGTGAGGCCTCGTGGTCGCTTCCTTTCCACTTCTTGTCCAAGGTTATGTGACGCTCAATGACCTTCGCTCCCAGAGCCACGGCTGCCACAGAGATACTGATTCCAGACTCGTGACCAGAATACCCAATGGGAATATCGGGAAATTCCTTCTGGTATTCCTGCGGTGAAAGACAAAAACATTGTAATTCTGGTAGACACCACTGCTGATAACATTTGCTGTATCTTCTCTCCTTCTGATATGCGTGTTGTTTGTACAGACGGCTATATTCGGCGCATTATAAAAGTATTCATACCCCAGAAACTTTTTTGAGGTTGAAAGCACAAACTTTGAGCTGTTTTACTGACAAATTGAACACAATGTAGTTATATTCCAAATATTTTAATTTTTTTTTTACTAACCTACAATAAAAAGGTAAAAAAAAATTGGTCAAACTGATTGAGATTAACCACTTGGACAAATAAACACCAGTCTTGAGATAAGCAAAGATGGTAGATAGATACCCAAAAAAATTATAATTTGCAGCTGTAACTGCAGCAGTATTGACTCAGGGAGGCTGAATAAAAAAAAAATTATAATAAAAATCTAAAGTGTGCAGGTATTTTTTTTATTATCAAAAAATAATTAAAAACCTTGCATCATTTCCCTTCCACTTGAAAATGATGCACTACTTTGTGTTGTTTGATCACAAAACCCAGATGAACTATCATAAAACCCATGGCGGTTAGTGCGTTTAACGTGACAAATTCAGAAAAGTGGTATGAACTCATTGAGTTAGGCACTGTGCGGCATAACAACAAACAAAAACAAAAACTAGCAGTATTTTGAGTTTAATTTGTGTGTGCTTTTCATCCTCTGCATTGACCAACCTAAATTTCACAGTTGAAAGCATATGAAAAATAAAATAAAAAAGCTTAGAAAATTTAAATCGTACTCACTGTGATCACTTTGAGGTTGACATCTTCAGCCTCCAGAGGGTACGCACTGGTGCACTGCAGGATGGCGAAGTTTTTATTGTGCTGCTTCACCGTTTGGTAGACCCGGCGCATTGTCTCCATCGACTGCATCCCACTGGAGACCACCATGGGACGGCCTGACACCAGAAGAAGAGTTGAACATCCTGATATCTGGGAGGGTTTATCGTGGCTCGTAAAGGCTGTTTAGACCCAGGTCTCAAAAAAAATGATCTAACAAAAATTAAGAGCCAAATCTAAAATGTGGTTGTGGAAGACAAAATAGGTAGTCTGATTATGATTTTGTGTTATTATTATATAAACGTCAAGCCGGCTCATCTTGCCTTGGTGACCATTGTGTAATACGGCCTGGTTGTTTACTTATGGCCAGAGCAGTCTCCCAAGATGCATTTGGGAAATAATTTTGTCAGGGCCAGACACACAGTATTTAAACCACCCCCAATTTTATTTAACTTTGCTTATAAGGAACCTGCCGTTCTTGATCAGAAGTTGTCTAGACTCTCTGAATGTCGTTCGACACTTTCTTGGGGGATATAGGCTGCCTTTTCACTCACTTTCAGCCCAGTGTTGGTACCTGAAAAGCAGCATAGTGTGCAGGCTGTGCTTAAAGAAATGAGAAGACTGGAGGAAACCTGAGATTCAACTGCTTTATGGCAACTTTTCGGTTTACAGATACTTAGGAATAATCTTATGGAGAATATTGTAGGAGGATAAGAAAAATGAATACGGTGGGGATTTATGAATAGCAAATTGTCTGTTTTGCACTAATGCAACGCATAAGCATAGCCAAGGAACAACTGCGTTCAACGTTTCTATGAAACCGTGTAACTGTAAGGCCTGGATAGTAAACACACAAAGCCAAAACCTTACAGACAGCACATCCGTCTCACCCTTCTTCGCTGTTTTCTCCAGGTAAGGAAAGTTGTTGGTGTCTCCGGACCCAACTTTGAAGAAAGGCACGTTGAGCTCGTGGAGAAACTCCACTGCCATCTAAAGGACGCAGGAGAGGACTGCAGTTAAAGCTCTGAGCTGATCCGACCATCTGGAAGCTCTGAACTGAAACCCGTCTTACCTCGTCCATCCCTGAGGCGGTGAAGAAGATCCCCACTTCTGCAGCGTATTTCTGCAGCTCCTTGTACTGCTCATGGTTGAACTCTAGGTGCCGCTTGTGCTCGCCATAAGTTTTCCCCCAGGAGTTCTTGGAGGTGTAGGGACGCTCCAAGGCTCGCTTGTTGAACTTGTACTCCAGCTCGCTCTTCTGGAATTTGGCACAGTCAGCACCGCAGTCCTGTTGAGGTGAAAATACGTTCTTAACTTCGGCACAAAGCATATTTATTTATAGTTTTTTTATCCAGTCAGTGTATTTGTATGTAAAAGGGTGCTTGCTTTCTATTTTTTTTAAAGACTACAGATTATTAGAGACCTAGAAGTTGGGGATGTTGTAGTGTAGTTTAGTTCATTTTTTGTTTAAAGGTACATCATTCGCAATGGATAAACAATGGAAAGGTATAATAAACCATACAACCACCTTAAACGTCAATGCGTTAGGTACGTGGCTAAATAATAGAATTTCTAAACAATTATTCAATAGTTATTTTATTATTGCTGCTACTATCCATCCATCATCTATACCTGTTTATATGTGCAAGGTTGTGGGGGCTAATGCCCATCTTCAGCAGCAATTTGGCTCTTAATAAATAATAATAATAATAATAATAATAATGTTTTATTTTAGACAATCCATCATGAACCAATTCTATCCTGCTCAAATGGACCCAAACATTTGGTTGGTTAGTTTGCATATCAGTTTACTACAGCTGGTTGGTTGCCTAAAAGTCCTGCCAGCTGAGTTTAACAATTAAGCCCGATAAAACAAACCCACATTGTTCTTCAAAACGTGACTGTGAAACAAAACTAAAATGATTGTAAATGCCACTTTACCACACAACAAATCTGAAATTGTAGGCTGCCTATTATTCATTTGTATCATTGAAATATTTAAACAGTTAAATGCACTAATTTATCCAAACTTTTTCTCCCCCTTGACGGGTTCTGTTTAAAATGAAGAACCTTGCTCGGACTGGCTCTATAAAGAAACACACATACACACAAAAAAGGACAACCTGAAACTGGTTAAACGGGTAAAGAGACACAGCAGCCATGTGTAACACCCAGACAGGTTCTGTGGGGGTCACCGGACCTGAATGTTATGTCAACTTTCTTTGGGAGCTGCACCCTGACTGAAGAATGAATGAACGTTGCTTCAGGCGCACACCAAAACCTGCAGGATTACTCCGTGTAATTAGTCAATTAAATGCTGCCAAAAGAACGTCGACAGATATTAAATTGAGCTTTTTTTTTTTCTGTATGCTTGATTAGTTTAGGAAATGCTTCATATTAATACCAATGGCATTGCTTCGCTCTATTCCCGCCCCCCATTGATTCTATTATCAGAAGAGCAATAAACGAAGTGCGGAAGGCTTGACAATCAGGGCGCAGCACCGCCTGAACACAAATCCTTCAAAACAAAACCAACTTTCATTCACCTTTGCCATTTTAATCATTTTCTTGGCGATCTCGATGTCTCCCTGGTGGTTCTGTCCAATCTCAGCTATGATGAAGCACGGATGGTTCCCTCCGATCGGCCGCCCGGGACACAGCTCAAACTCCAGAGGCATCTTGGTGGTGATGGTGGGGCAACTGGTGCGACCGTGGGAGGTAATTTATGAATGAAAATGCGGACCGCAGGAGGGGACTTCAGTGGGGAGTGCAGACTAACCCGAAGTGCTTCGGGTTCAGGAACTACTTCCGCCTTTCTAGAGCGACGTGTTCCACGTAGCAGCCGGAACTGTTTTCAAAATAAGAGCATGAACACAAAGGATGCAAAAGACTGTGAGCCACATTTCATATTAGATTTTGAAAACTTTATTAAATTTAAAGATAGCTGTTTAATTTACAAAGTTCTGCTTGCATTAGTCCCACCTCCACTTTTTACATATACATATATATATATATATATATATATATATATATATATATATATATATATATATATATATATATATATATATATATATATATATATATATATATATATATAAAACTAAGAACTGACAGAGGTTTTGGCACCAGAGCCACCTCCAGAGGAGACCTTGAGATCCCACACAGAAAAACAAGCTTTGGACAAACGGTTCTGGCAGTCAGAGGGAGTCACTTTTGGAACAATGTCCCAACTAATATAAGAGAATATCCTACCTATAGTACTTTCAGAAAGTGCCTGAAACGTTCTCTGTCACGTTCGCACTTTTACTGATTTTTATTGTTGAAACGTAATTTGTCTGAATGATTGTTAATGCGATTCCCTTATATAGGAAATTTTTTGACCAATCTGTATAATCTGATTCAATTTGACTATGGGAAGTGCCTTGAGATGACATATTTCACGAATTGGTGCTATATAAATAAAATTGAATTGAATTGATTATTTGCCTGATATTGTATATTTTCACTGTGTTGTTTAGTCTTCCTGCCTCGGGACTACAGATGAAAATGAGCAACTATGCTATAATCTGGGCCATTTTCAGTCTGTACAGAAGTATTTGATTGTTCATTAATGTCCTCTGTCCCAAATAAATAAATAAAAAAAGTAAAAAAAAAAAACAAAGCTATATTAGTTATTTTGGGTTATTTTTGTGACTTCCTAAGTAAATCATCAATGCTCTCTGGGAATAATTTGGTAGAAAGTTCATTCCAGGCAGGATTTACATCTACTCCATGTTTCTTCCATTTATGTGGTTCTCTCCGTGGATCTTGGGAGTTCAAAAATCTTTCAAAAAGGGCTGCTTTCAAGGCTGACTGATTTTAATCACTTTGTTTCCTATCTCTTATGTTTCTTTCAGTTGGAACATAATATGTTGCTTGTCGAGACCTTTCATCCTGCTTCATGTTGTCAGACAGGTTCTATTTGATTTATTTCTTGATTCTACAGATCTAATAGTAAACAGTGTTTTTTGTGAATTTGATCTAAACTTTCCAAAACTGTGGTTAATCACAGTTAAGTCATGATTTGGGGGGCTGAGTGGACCTGCTGGGGTCTGAGTCGTGCCTGCAACCAAATAGTTGAACGTCATACGAACACTGGTTACTGTTAAATTATTGTGGCCTGCCTACTTTGATGCTGTATTGAGTCTGGATTTAATAAATTAAATCACACACTTAGTATACTGTGTAGAGACATCCTTTGTGTCAGACCAAAACTGCTCTGACACATGTAGGCAACCAGCTTCTTTATATGCTATACCGAAAATGCCAGGACAGGACATATGAAACATCTTTGATGCTAAAAATCATCTGATGTAAGCAACTTGTTTATTCACACAGACAGTGTGAAGTGGAGTCACATTTCTCTGGAGACAAGTTACAACTAAGTTTGAACAGCACCATGAAGAAGAAGAGACAACGGGTTGAAACAAAAGCTAAACATAATTAGGCGCTTGTGGTGTTGATGAACAGGAATTTTAAATAAGCTGGTCAATCTTTGTTGTCTCTATGCCATATGGTCTATTAGTGATGATTATATATATATATTTGAATCGAAAGCAACTCCAACTTGTTTGCTTCAAAGTAGGTTTTGTTTTTACAAAAAATCTCAAACACAGGGATAGAAATAGAAGTTAAACCTCTGAGCGGAATAATTACAATAAACCTGTAACTAAAAGTCTTACCTCGTCCATCCCTGAGGCGGTGAAGAAGATCCCCACTTCTGCAGTGTATTTCTGCAGCTCCCTGTACTGCTCATGGCTGAACTCTAGGTGGCGCCAAAAGTTTTCCCCCAGGAGTTCTTGTAGGTGTAGGGACCATAGGGACGCTCCAAAGCTTGCTTGTTGAAGCGCACGTCCAACTCACTTTTCTGGAATTTGGCATAGTCAGCACCACAGTCCTATAGAAGAGGATATAATACATATAAAATACATCTTGGACTTCATTTTTTTAAATCAACACACACTTTTGCATCTCTCACTAGAATAGTCAGGTTAGCTGGGAGGAGTTAGGTAGTAAGGCGTATGGACAAAATATAACCATAATTTGACACGGAAGAAGAGTCTTTATTGATGCACTGTCTAAAACAAAAATGGAAAACAGTTAAAAACTTTAAAAAACAAAATCACAAAACCAGTTACCAATCAGTAAGATGGAGAGACTTTCCCTGCATGAAATAGGCCTACCCAGTTTCCCCGTGAAAAGGTCTGTGTATATTCTAACTTACCTGGAAGTTCTTTCTGCCCCGAATACTCGGTGTGGAGAGGCGTTTGTGCAATTAATTTTTATATTTACTTACAACAAACCTTATGTCCTCACTTTGTACTATGTGTATTACAAAAAAAAAAAAAAAAAGAAATAGAAAAGTCCAACATATCAGTGTTTAATCGTGCTGATAGTTTTCCAAACTAGGGGGATGCTGGTCAGAGGAATATTTGGGTGTGCGTTGTCAATGCTGAAACTGGAACCGTGAGAAACAAATTAAAGCAGCACCACAGAAGATGGGGATTAGTTTGAGCTCCGAACAGACAGTTCAGCTCACTCACTTGACAGCAAGACAATGAGCGTGAGACATGCATTTACCTGACTTCGGGAAAGTTCATGTTCGCCCTAATGTAAATACATTTTTATATCAGGGCGAAGCTTAAAGTCTTAGTTAATAAAACAAATTATTATTATTATTATTATTATTATTATTATCTTGTATCTAATTCTATTTAAAAGTTATTGATCACTAAATCAAAAAAGTTTACCTGTGACAACCAACACAGACACTGTATTGGTTTTCACACTCTGTGGGGTTGTTGCCCCAATGCTATATTAATGGCAGGTGGGGAAAAAAATCAATTAGCTTAACTTTTAAATGTTTAATATTAATTTACCAATGCACATATTTATGGAATTAAGATAATTTTAAATAGCAAGACCCATTAAAATGCAATAGAAACATTTCTTTTAATTCAAATTAAAACTTGTAGAGAACCTATTTTACAGTTGTCTTAAATGTGTTTATTTGATTTAGATGTAAAGATGAAGATGAAAACAAATTCCTTCTTACGTTCTGCTGGATTATCAGAACAATATTAGAGTCAATGACAGACGAATGTTTTCAATAATAGAAAAAGAGATAACTGATGTGATTAAAGTATCTTCAGGAGTAATCGTTCATCTGTATTATGTTAGAGAAGATTTGTTACAGGACAAGCCTGAAGGTCTACACATGTAGAGGAGGAGCAAAGATACAAGTGCAGCAAAATGGTAAGATAAAAACCTTCTATAATGGAATTGTTAAAAAAATATGTAAAAAACTTTGTCTGACATTAAACATTCATTCAATAGTATGAAACCTTACCTGTTATAAACCTTATAGAAATACTTGTTTTGGACTCCAAAATAGTCCAAAACAAAAACAAAACCCAAATCATGAAGGTGTGTTAACCTTGAACGCGAATGGCGCCACAATATCGCCACTTTTGTATGCTGTTGCTCACCTGACATTATCGACATACTCAACTCAGGCTGACCGCAGATCAGCTTGTCTTCCATGTTGAATTTAAATAGCTTTGTCTGTGCTGCAGTCCTTCACCCGACATCACATCCAGTTCCTGATTGGTTGTTGCAACAAGACACAAAAGTTGAAATATTTCAACTCCAGCGAAGGTCGCTTCGCATCCATCGCAGGTGTTGTGTCGCTCTGGCTTCGCTTTACTCGCCTAAATGGTGCGTTTTGCATCGCTAGAATTGCCTCTGTGGCCTCGCTTGCCCTGCCACATTCAAATTCAGTGAGATGCACTTTGGCACCCATTTGATTCTTGTTTGTTTTCCTGAGGAAGATTCATGAGTAGGAGTTTATCAAACCAGAAATCCTCGAAGTGTACAGAACTTATACATATTATTGTAGATTAACAGACTTCAACACCGCTGCAATAAATCATTGTGAAATGGGGCAGATTTAACAGGCTGAACATGTGGTCATTTCTCATGTATTTGTTGCTTTTAGACTTAGACTTAGACTTAGACAACTTTATTGTCATTTTGTATGCACAGAGTGCGTACAGAACAAAATTTTGTTTGCATACAGCTTGAGAACATCACAGTAAATTACAGTAAATTGCAGGATAAGGTGCAGCAGTGATTTTGTAATCAATTGAAATGTAAACAATCTCAACAATGTAAACATGCAGGGAAAAGAGTCCATTTTTGGCTTCAGCAGTTTCAACTGTCTAATGGCATGAAATGTGCAATATGCGAATGTGGTACAGAGTACATTTAGCATTTTGCGGCTTCAGCAGATTCAGAGTCCCTTTTGTGGCTTCAGCAGTTTCGGCAGTTCAACAGTCTGATGGCAACAGGGAAAAAGCTTTTGCAGAACCTGGTGGACCTGCAGCGGAAGTTCTCCCTGCTGCCTCTTCCCAGAAGGCAGCAGGGAGAACAGTCCACGGTGGGGGTGTGAGGGGTCCCTGATGATGATACGGGCTCGGGACACATGGCGCTGAGATGAAATGTCCTTGATGGAGGTGAGAGGAGCACCGATGATCCCTTCTGCTGTCCTCACCACTCTTCTCACGTTCTTCCAGTCGGAGGCACTGCAGCCTCCACACCACACAGAGAGACAGCTGGACAGAATGCTCTCTATGGTGCTTCCGTAGAAGGTCTTGAGGATGGGCGGGGGCAGGCGGGCTCTCCTCATCCTCCTCAGGAAGTACAGTCGTTTCTGTGCCCTCTTCACCAGTGATGTGGTGTTCACAGACCAGGTGAGGTTGTCTGTGATGTGCACCCCCAGGAACTTGGTGCTGCTGACCACCTCCACAGCTGAGCTGTTGATGAGCAGTGGAGCGTGGTGGGGCCGGTTATTCCTGAAGTCGACGATGATCTCCTTCGTCTTCTCCGCGTTCAGGATCAGGCTGTTGTCTCTGCACCAGCTCACCAGTTGCTCCAGCTCCTCTCTGTAGTCCTGGTCGTTGTCGTCTCTGATCAGGCCCACCACCGTTGTGTCGTCAGCAAACATCACAATGTGGTTGGTGGTGAACCTGGGGACGCAGTCGTGTGTCATCAGGGTGAACAGCAGGGGGCTCAGGACGCAGCCCTGAGGGGAGCCCGTGCTGAGGGTGATGACATCAGAGGTATTCTGACCGACCCGGACTGACTGAGGTCTGTTGGTGAGGAAGTCTAGCAGCCAGTTTCGTAGGGGTGTGTTGAAGCCCAGATGCTCCAGTTTTCCCACCAGATGTTGTGGGATGATGGTGTTGAACGCCGAGCTGAAGTCCAGGAACAGCATCCGCACGTGTGTGTTCTTCTCCTCCAGGTGTGTCAGGCTCAGGTGAAGAGCAGAGGAGATGGCGACGTCAGTGGAGCGGTTCCGTCGGTAGGCAAACTGGAACGGGTCGAATGTTGGGGGGAGACTAGAGACGATGTGATCTTTCACCAGCTTTTCATAGCACTTCATCATGACGGGAGTCAGCGCAACAGGCCGGTAGTCATTGAAGCAGGTGACTTGAGGTTTCTTCTGCACCGGAATAATGGAGGCAGACTTAAAGCATGCTGGCACTGTGGCTTGGTCCAGCGAGGTGTTAAAAATGTCTGTGAGGACACCAGCCAGCTGACCTGCACACTCCTTGAGCACCCTCCCAGGTATGTTGTCGGGACCTGGGGCCTTCCGCGGGTTGACTCTCCTTAGAGTCTTCCACACGTCGACAGTGTCAAGGCGGAGGACCTCCTCTTCCTGACGGGGAACAGCTTTCACTGCTGGAGTGCTGTTTAGTGCCTCAAACCTCCCAAAGAAGTTATTTAGTCAGTTGAAGAAGTCAGCATCAACTTCACCCACCGGGAGGGAGGGCGTGTTGTATTCAGTGATCGCCCGTATGCCTTTCCACATGCTCCTGGTGTATTTTCATTTGCACTTATCAATTTGCATGTTTTTTTTTTTATCAAAGTTTAAGCATCAAACTTAATATGAAAAGGTGCAGCATTACATTTTTATCTACAACAGGTTCTTTATAATTCTCCCCCCGTCAGTCACTACTGAGGGGCCCCTCACAGCTGCTCTGAGTTGCCGATGGGATTGACAGGAGACCTGGACAGAGTGGAGTTTTTTTATTATTATTGCTTCATTTGCTCTAGGAAACTTAGTCTTACTTTAGTACTGACTGCAAATGAAGTCGGTGGTGCACATGGGCAAAGCTCTGGGGTTAAACAGGGGAAGCCATTGTTTCAAAAGCAACGTGTCTTCTATGTGTTAGTTTTATAGTGTGTGTTTTTGTGTTTGAGTGTGTGGGGGGGTGTAGGGGTTAAGGCATTCACAATAATAGACTGTTTGAAAATGAATTGAAGTTAAGGCAAGGTCCTCCCTCTATATTTAAAAAGGATGTATGTGTGTGTGTTTGGTGGGGTGGGGCATTCACAACAATAGACTGTTTTGTCCTTTACTGACAATAAAAGAAAAAAGGGAAACCATGGGCACTTATCGTTTCTATGTAAGTCCAGGGGGGAGACAGGTGTATGTATTGTAACTGCTGAACTGCCTCTTTGCTGCGCACACGCATGCACACAAATAGACAAATACAGCGTTCAGCAAGATAGAGGGGCTTTCCCACCATGAATTACCCAAATTTTCTCCTGAAAAACTCTGTACATGTGAAATTTGCAAAAGCATTTCACTTAGACTGGAGAGGCGCTTGTGTGCTCATTTGTGCCACTGACTAGTTTAAAACCTTTTTGTCTCATACAGTTGTAGAGATAGTGGTGAAAACATAACCACAGGACTGAATCATACAAATAAAACTCCAAATTAAATGCGGGAATTGAGCCAGAATTAAGATCAACCTACTTTACAGCTGTCTTAAATTTGTTTATTTGATTTACATATAAAGATAAAAAGGAAAAATAAAATCCCTGAATTATCACGAAGATGTTAGTGTCAATAACATATGAAAGTTTTGAATGATAGAAAAAGGGATCACTGACGCGATTAAAGTGTCTTCAGGAGTAATTGTTCATCTGTCTTAATTTAGAGAAGATCTGCTGTAGGGCAAGCCTGCAGGTCTACTCATGTAGAGGAGAAGCAAAGTGCAATATAATTCTAACGTAAAACCTCTTCTAAAAGAGGAATGGTTAAAAAAAATAAGATTAAAAAACACAATTTTAAAGGTATGGCAGGAAAAAATCAAGAGAAATAAGAGTGTTAATTTTGACTGGGCACCTACATGTTCACTGTTGTTACATTTTATTTTACCTAATGCTAAAAATAGGTTTTCTTTATGAAATATATATGTATTCAGTGTGCGATTTGCAAAAAAAGCAGAGGGGGGGATCATTTCCTCGATTAATCACATAATGTCGATAGGTAACTCGAGATTAATTGCAAATTAATTGTATGTTTTATCCTTTTATTTCTGAAAGTGTAATAGCCTGTTTGGGCATTTTAATATGCAGTTTTGCAATAAATGACACTAATAAAATACATGCTTGTACAAAAAATATTTTTGTTTTGTTATTTTTCAAGCACTTTTGAGAATTGGAATGAAAACATCCTAGTGCCAAATGTTAAACTCTGGACCATGATGGCTAAATAACTAATCATGACGCACTGATGTTTACACAATGTGTAAACAAATGTGTAAATAAATACCGTGCCGATATATTTTTTTGCCTCTTAAACAAAGATAGACATGGTATTAGGTATTAATAAAAATTTTACATTTCAATAAAGTCATAAGTTTTATTGATCGTTTTTTCACTCTCTCTCACACACTAATTCTGAGCTTTCACACCAACAACAGTATTTTTGTTTGCTGTTTACATCCATATTCATACAGTTTAAGCCTGGAAAAAGGTTTTAAATTTCCAGGTCATTCCAGTCTGACACTTTGCTTGTAACTGGGCAGGAGCTTAATACCCTGAATGAGACTGTTTAGCATAGTATGGTGGAGGGATATTTCAGCTGGATACACTCAAAGTGTCTAGTGCAGGCAGGTCTCTTAATAACCGCTGTTTCGTCACTTATTTTAGAGCCCAAATAAGTGATTTCACTTTCAGAAACGTGCCCAAAAAAAAAACGCAACCCGTGACTTATAAAATTTACAAGCGCCTTTAGAATAAAAGAAGCCCAAAGTCGCATGAAATGAACAGCCTGTGCAACAGTGAGCGCAGGTCTGTTTTGCTACAGTCTCTAGCTCTCTTGAAACTACGGAAAGCGCCGAGGATAAAAGAAACACAGTCCGGAGAGCGCGGTGGGGAAAAACATTAGGGAACGTGTGTGTGTTTTGACGCGCGATTAACGGCGACAAAAAAAATTTTGGGCGTTGTGGTCTTATGCGTTAAAACTGACAGCCCTAATTTATATACATTTTTAAATTCAGACCAGAGGGGGGGGGTGTCCCCCCCAGGGATAAAACATGAATGACCAGAGGGGGGGGGGGACACACGCAGGGTTATAAATCACGTGTCGTCATAGTCCCCATCTTGGGAAGGGACAGTGTGGTTAAGCTGCAGCTAGCTTGCTGAAAAGCGTCTGAAGCGTCCATCCCCGTTCTTAGAGCTACTTCTGCTTTTCAATGCTGCTACATCAAATGGCGACGTCTTGAATGTGATGTTTAAACAACTGCGAGTTGAACTAAGATTTGCTGCCTCTCATTTTAATCCATTTTTGACTTTTATTTCCACATATATTTTGCATGTTTGGTTTAGTAGTGAGTAGAGTTCCAAAGTTGTTGAATCAGAGAATCACTGTAACAGGGAATTGCTTTTGGTTCAATAAAAGCAACAACTTGTGGAATAGTAATTGTTTGTGTTCATTCCAATTCACAGTTGCATGGTCTTTCAGAATATAGAGGTACCACTTTTCGTGTTAACATCTGACATTAAAACAGAGACACAATCATTGAATGGTGATATGGAGTAAGGGTTTAAACTCGAATTGCAGTTATATTGGGGTTCTCATAGCTGGATAAATCTCATCGGTCAGAAGCTGATCGGATAATCTTGTTCCGGCATAAATGAGTTCATAACAGCTAATTAATAAATACATTAGTGGTATTTAGGCATTACAAGTTTAGAGCCTTATAATCACCACCATTTGAGTCATATTTTGTTATAGCTACTATTTGAGTTTGACTAACCTATTATTAAAATTATAACACCAAATTATAATTAATAATAATAATCATATTCAAACAGCTTCTGGCATAACACAGGTGTAGCATTTACCATATATTTTATTGACATCTTCCGGAGATGGAACTGTATATTTCTGCTACTTTTATGTAGATCACAGGATCAATCGCAAGGTAACTTGTATCACTTGTTCAGGTTTCTATTGAATCAAATCGTTAGTGGGCAGATATTGTAGTTTGCTTTATTTTGAGCCATATAAAAAGAAGAAAGAAAAACAGACAGAAAAAAATAAATGTATGTTATACCCCATACTGAGTAAAAAAAAGAAACAAAAAATACATCTAAATACGCATATATACAAATATGTGTAATAAATAATACACATGTAGTATGAACCAGACAATGTCTAAGTCATCCAGTTAATTCTTTTTTTACATAATACTGTATTTATACATAAATAAAAAAATTTATCTCGAAAAGGAATGGGAAGAAAGAAAAACTTATTTACTCTCACTCCTATTCATACATAATCATGTGATTGTCACTTTAATTTGAGACTTGGTAAATCATGTTATGTACAGAAATGTTTTTTTTTTTACTTTTTATTTGTGATGCATTTCTTTAACACCCCTGATGTCACTAATTTCATCATCACCACATTAATATTTTCACTATACATAATACATAAATATTTGTTATATACTAAAAGATTGTGTGCCTATTATAATATGGATTCATATAATGCAATATCTTCTTATGTAATTCTTTAAATCTCCAGATCAGTGCTCTCTTTAAATACATCCCAGTCGGTGTGTTCAAAGCAGTCGTGTAAAGCTAAGCAGCAGGCCTCCTCAGTCCAAACCTTAATGGTTTTGATCACGGATCTTGTTCTGCAGATCAGTGGTCTGTGGTGTTAGAGATTATGAGACTACAGAGACTGGACAGCAATATTGTTTACCATGGAGATTACAGATAAAAGGACTCTGGAAGCCAGAGCCTGTAAACATCCCTCTACTTTTTAGATTAAATATGGTAAAATCTACCTATGGTTTCAAGAGTCTTTTATTGCTACAGAAGTCTACAATAGAAACACCACATTATTCAGTAAACGAACCTAGGGTGACCGCAGCCTGATTTATAGAGTAACAGTAGGCAGGGATCAGGTCCACAGAGATGTGATCTGATGACTCAAAGTGTTGACGCAACAGTTTTATATGCTCCTGGGATATTGCATTAAATTTGATTTAATATATTATATTCTCTGGTCGGGAACTCAATGAATTTATGGAACTTGGGGAGCACAGCTTTTAATTCAACATGGTTAAAGTCAACAACTTAGACTCAACAAATAGGTATGCTAAAAAGAGGCAGAGGACATTATTTATTGCCAACATTTTTTATTAGAGATTTGTATTTTTTCAAAACATGTCTGTTCTCAGATGCAAATATGTCAATATCACATGTGGGAGTTTACATCTTTCATCTTTATATGGTGACAAAATGCTGATAGTAGCAGATTTATCCCTCTCTGACTTGGATAATTGACAACCAAATCTGTTGTAAAGTCCAGGACTTGACAATACCAAGTACCTAAACAGAAGACAACTGGAGTTCCCTTCAACTCTGAATATAGCTTCACATCCAGCCATGTTCAGAACTGAAGAAAGCTTTAGTATGAAAGGTGAAACATCTTCAAGAAACATAAGTCCAGTTGCCTTCCGCTTAAGTACTAAGAAGCATGACATGCCAATTGTGAATCTTTTTTAAGTACCAACCACAGAGCTAAAAATATGACCAAGTCTCTAGATTCATTTTGAAAAAAATTAAATCAAAACCCCAGTTAGACTTTACCTCGAGCAAAGGAAGAAAATCATTTAGAAAACCTGAGATGACAACTGAGACAACTCAGTTCACTCTTCAGCTGTAATTTAAATGACTGATTATTTAAAATAAATTTGACAAAGCCACCACACACCAAGAAAATCACTCCCAAAATCACTTGTGTCACTTTGGACCCCATTTAAACGATCCCCTCGAGAAGACTGAAAACTAAGTGTTTTTTTTTTTATTAAAATCCAGCTTTTTGCACATAGTTGTCCACCATGTTTGGCAGGACGCTGTCATCCTCCTCCACATTCTGGTTCACAGTCTTCCCAACCAGCTGGAAGATGTCACCAGCTGGGATGCCCATGGGTTCAGCCACCTTCACCCCCAACATGTCCAGTGTCAGGACTGTTCCTTTGGAGATTTTCACCTTGGCCACCACTGACTTTCCCAGCTGAAGGCAAAGGAATCAAGAGGAAAGAGATTATAAAAGATGAAAAGTTTTTGATCTAATGCTTTGTAATTTTGGGTAACTCTAATAAGTAGAAAGTCTAACTAACCTTGCCATGGCACACCTTCTCGCAGGGCAACATCTGCTTGATGCTACTCCCCATTGCCCTCTCCACCAGACGAATAGAGCAAATCAGCTCAGCCAGTTCAGAGGGTTCCAGTGAGGCCCCGTGGTCACTACCTCTCCAGGATTTATCGAGGGTAACGTGACGCTCAACGACCTTCGCTCCCATAGCCACCGCTGCCACAGAGATGCTGATTCCAGTCTCGTGACCAGAATATCCAATGGGAATATCAGGAAATTCCTTCTGAAATTCCTAAAGTAAATAAGTGGATAATATATTTGTTATTTAAAAACAAAGTAGCTACTTTGGAAATTAACCACTTAAAGGAGTAAAAGCGATTTTTCACCACTAGGCGTGGCTTGACGCTGTCTGTAGACCAAAACAAGATGTGTATCAAGCCACGCCTCTCTCCACCTCTCCTGTAACTGCAGCCCAGCACTCATTTCCCCTCCTGTTCTCACCCATCACCAGCATCACCTTTCGGGGGAACACCACTACTTCTAGTAAAGAAGTAAGCAACTAAGCAACTGCTTTATAAGGTTTTTAGCAAGAGAATGTTTGGATCTGCTGGGCGGGCTCTCCGCCATCTTGTGCATACACAACACTGCTCTGGCAGTGGCATTTTATTGGCAGGTAGTGGCAGCTGTTCTCCACTGAACCAAGGCCTGCAACGAATTTGCCAACTTGTTTACCAAGAATATCCTAAAAATTACACGAGCAGTTTGTACATCCATGTCAAGTTCAGTACCAAAGGTGTCTCCAACTAGACCTCATCTTCACAAAATGTCTCAATTGAGCCAAATAAACCACAAAGGAAAACATACACTATCTAAGTTCCTCCTCCTGCTGCCTTCATGTTCTACCCACAGCTTTCTTTAAGAAAGTTTTGCCTGTCACAACATCTGATTTGACTCAGATAATAAATGCGTCCCTTCCTTCAAGTATATTCCCAGAGGCCCTACAAACAGCAATTATCAAACCACTGTTGAAAAAGAACAATTTGGACAAACTACTTCTGCAGAACTACAGGCCCATCTCAAATTCCCCCTATCATTCGTAGGATTATTGAAAAAGATGTGTTTCAACAATGGAATACCTTCTTAACATTGACCAGGCGCTTTGACATTTTCCAGCCAGGTTTCCATGCTCACCACAGTACAGAGACCACCCTTTTCAAGGTGCTTAATGCCATCCATATAAAAGCAGACTGTGGAAGGACCACAGTGCTGGTCTTATTGGACCTTAGTGTAACATTTGATACTCCATTCTGTCAGAGCATCTGGAAAACTGGGTCGGCCTTCCTGGTTTCAATCCTACTTAAAGGACAGGGACCTTTTTGTGTCAATAGGTAATTTTACATCAGAGACCACAAAAACCACATGTGGTGTTCCCCAAAGGTCCATATTGGGTCCCCTCCTATTCAATATCTACATGCTCCCTCTAGCTCAGATCATAACAAACATCAGTTACCATAATTATGCAGATGACACAGTTCTATATTACCATGTCACCAGATGACTACGAAATCATTCAAGTGCTGAGTGAATGCTTAGAAGAAATTAATGCATGGATGTGGCAAAAAAAAAATCAATTGAATAAAAACAAAACTGAAGTAATTCTTTTTGGAGTGATCAAAAGTTAGCACATAGCTTCAGCTGCTTCAGCTAGGAACCACCGATCAGGCCCGAAATCTGGGTGTAATAATGGACTCAGACCTGAACCTTCAAAGGCATCCAGACACAATAACAAAGTTGTCCTTCTGTCACCTGAAGAACATTTCTAGGATTAAAGAACTAATGTCTTAGCAGGATCTCAAAAAACTAATCCATGCATTTATCTTTAGTCAGATTAATTACTGCAACGGTGTCTTCACAAGTCTGCTAAAAAGTTAATTAGACAGCGGCAGTTGATCCAGAATGCAGCTGCCTGCATCCTCACTAAGACTAAGAAAGTAGACGACATCACCTCAGTTCTAAAGTCCTCAGAGAATAGACTTTAAAATACTTCTGTTAGTCTATAAATCACTGAATGGCTTAGCATCTAAACACATCACAGACTTGTTATCAGTGTACCAACCTTTCAGACCACTTAGGTCTTCTGGCTCAAAATACTCTGCACACTCAGAACCAGAACCAAACATGGAGAAGCAGCATTTAGTTTTTATGTTCCACTTATCTGGAACAAACTCCCAAAGGACTGTAAAAGTGCTTAAACCCATGAGGTTAAAACTAGGGCTGGGCAACGATTAAAATTTTTAATCGCGATTAATCGCATAATTTGCCCGATTAATCATGATTAATCGCATTGTATGCGCAAACTCCAAGAATGAATTCAAAAGTAGTGTAAAGAGCACTTTTATTTTAATGTTCTGCTGCCATATGAACAAAAGTGTTGTAACATTTGTAGCACTTATCTTATTTTATACTGGATATTTTCAACCCATCTATTGAATTTAGTGCACTAGTTGATCTTTTCTTCATAAGAGAACAGCAAGCACTGTAGCCAAAATATGGCCTTTTTTGACCTGCTGTATATTAGCCAGTCCCTAAGCTTGATGTATCATGAAACTGTTGACCTTTTGGGTTTTGTGGTTTTTATTTTATTATTACAATTAAATAATAATAATAATAATAACAATAATGTTATGTTCAGTGTTTTTTCGCTAATCCACCTCTTATATATTTCAATCCTTATGTAATTTTGTCTGTGTTATGTGCACCTGCCTGTTGCTTTAATCCTATAAATTTCCCCGTCGTGGGATAAAAAAAAGGATTAGCTAATGTTATCTTATCTTAAATAACACTTTTTAATATATGTACTGCGTTCTTTCAAGGTCTTAATTACATGTTATGTGTGGGCTCCAGTAACATATGATAGATAATATCTACTTTGAAAGTTAACATGAACTGCTGCTGAAGATGAACACTGATCTACCTGGATGTTCCATGGAGGACTGAAACGCCTCAGTCAGAGACGTCTGTGGGTCTGTCGGGGCAATGACAGAAGTTTCGTCTCCTCTGTCCGTTTCTGTGGCTCGACGTTTTCATGTTTTTTCATGTGCTTAGATAAATTTGTTGTGTTTCCACTGAAATGAACCGGCTTTTTACAAAACATACAGCTGGATTTCATTTACGGTATTAAAATAAAGCCAAACGGCTTTCCGCTGCTGCGGTCTCTCTCAGCTGTTTGTGTGTTGTATTTGTGTGAGAGCTGAGTGGGCGGGCCAGGCTGAGCCATGTACGAGAGGGGAGGGGGAGCACCAGAGTGCTGCCGTGACAGCGCGCTGCAGTCAGCGCGCGTGCTGACTGACACTGACTGAAAGCATGTGAGCAACATGCGTTAATGCACGATAAAATAAATATCGCCGTTAATAGTCTAATGAATTAACACGAAATTAACGCGTTAACTTGCCCAGCCCTAGTTAAAACATATTTGCTTAGCGCTGCTTTCATTAATGTTTTCGTTTGCAGTTAAAAATTGTCTTATATCTTACTGCTACTAATCCACTGCAATGTGCTTTCCTTTTTAATGTTTCCCTTTGTCTCTGCAATGTTTTTGTCATGGTTCAGTTTTGGCCTGGCTGTTTTCCTGGTTATTTTCCTGTACCTCCTCCTCTCACACAGCTCAGCCTCCACTCCCTCAGCAGTCAGTCACACCTGTTGGCACTAATCAGTCCGAACTCACTCCACCTGCCAGCCTCTCTACAAAAACCTCTCTCAGTCTTCTCTTCCCCACCGGTTCGTCATCAGTCTCCACGTCTGTCATCCAAGTAAGTGTTTTACTTTGTTGCTGGATCTCCTGTTACCTCTGTGCCCCAGCCCTGCACTTCCAAGGACTCTCTTTGCCGCACCTCTGGATCCACAGCAGCCCTGCACCTCCAAGAACTCTCTCCGGTCCTCCAACTCCTGCTCCCATCTACATCGTTCTGCTCCTGCTCAGTCGAGACTCTATCGTATTGTTACTGAAAAGTGCTTAATAAATAAATTTGCCTTGCCTAAAATCAACGTTAACCTTTCCAAACCTAATTCTCTGCAGCCTCCAATGTTTCTCTGATGCTCGTATTTTTAAGAGTAGTATGCTATTCACCGTGATCACTCTGAGGTTGACAGCTTCAGGGTCCAGAGGGTAGGTGCTGGTGCACTGGAGGATGGTAAAGTTTTCATTGTGCTGCTTCACCGTCTTGTACACCTGACGGATTGTCTCCATGGACTGCATCCCACTGGATATCACCATGGGACGGCCTGATACAAAAAAGAGGGGAGCATCCTAATCATTATAAACAATCAGAGGCAATAAAAAAACAGTTTTCAAAAGACAATTTTCTTAAGAGAAAAGTGCTATCCGGACCAACCTGGTTAAAAAAAATCAGTCACCACCTAAATCTAATTTCAGATTATGCTCTCTTAGCGGGAGTTACTGCCATTAAGCACTTGTGCTACCTGGTAATCAGCCTTACATCGCTGTGGAGGAATGATGTATCTGAAGCAACAAAGCTACCATCACTATGTTTGATTTGATGTTGGGATTTGGGTTGCATCCAGGTGGATGGTGGGGGTTTGGAGGTTGGGTAACCCTGTTGGGGCATGCGTGGTAGCTGCAATCATGGCAAATTCAAATGGTTAAAAGTCATAATGTGGCTGGTCTACTTTGGTGCTGGGTTGAGCCTGGATTTAATAAATTCAATCACACACTTAGGATAGCATCTTGAGACATCCTGTGTTGATCAAAACTGCTTTGACTTGTGTAGGAAACCAGCTTCTCTATATGGTATACCTTAAAAGTGCATGTGCCATGACAGCACATGTGAAGAACAGACATATTTGATGCTAAAGTGTATGTGATGTAGACGATTTGTCTATTAGCACAGAGAGTTTGAGGTGCAGTCAGATTTCTCTGGACACCAGTTGAAACTAAGTTTGAACAGCGGCATAAAGAAGGCGAGACTCCAGAATGAAACAGAAGCATTCTATTGTGGTGTTGATGAACAGGACTTTTGAATAAACTTGTCAAATTGGTATACGGTCTGTTAGTGATGATTATGTACAGACCTTTTTGTTTTTACTTAAAATCACAAGCCTTTGCGGAATAATGGTAATTCCCTCTCACCTTTCTTGGCTGTCTTCTCCAGGTAGGGAAAGTTATTGGCATCTGCAGATGCCACTTTAAAAAAAGGTACATTGATTTCATGGAGAAACTCCACTGCCATCTAAAACACAGAGATAGAAAAAGAAGTTGAACCTCTGAGCGGAATAATCATAATAAACCAGTAACTAAAAGTCAGTCTTACCTCGTCCATCCCTGAGGCAGTGAAGAAGATCCCCACTTCTGCAGCGTATTTCTGCAGCTCCCTGTACTGCTCATGGCTGAACTCCAGGTGGCGCTTGTGCTCACCATAAGTTTTCCCCCACGAGTTCTTGGAGGTGTAGGGACGCTCCAAGGCTTGCTTGTTGAAGCGCACCTCCAGCTCACTTTTCTGGAATTTGGCACAGTCAGCACCACAGTCCTATAGAAGAGGATATAATTACATATAAAATACATCTTGGACTTCATAGTTTTAAATCAACACACACATCAGCATTTGTAATAAAAATGTTCTTGTTATGGCATGTCACTGTAGAATACTCAGATAAAATTAGATGGGAGGCTACCCTTGACTATTGTCTGATGTTTTACTAACATCCACATTGTTATACTTTGAATAAATATATAACTATGCAACTTTTCAAACCTTTGTGGTACTTGCACTAATAAGCAGAAACATGCAGAAACCTTTAAAGGAGCAGGTGCACAAAATGACAATAAATTGGGCCATTTGGAAGATAATTAAGGAAAGAAGAGTTCAGCAATATATAACATACAGCAAGAACTGTTCGCTTTAAACATCCCATATTGATATTCGTATAAAGCCCTTAATAATCAAGCTTCATCATATATCAGAACTCTGATTACCCCGTATGTTCCTAACAGAGGACTTCACTCTTAGACTGTAGGTATACTGGTGGTTACTAGAGTCTCTAAAAGTAGAATGGGAGGCAGATCCTTTAGTTATCAGGCTCCTCTCCTGTGGGACCAACTTCCAGTTTTGGTCCGTGAAGCAGACACCATGTCTACTTTTAAGACTAGGCTTAAAACCTTCCTTTTTGACAAAGCTTATAGTTAGAGTGGCTTAGGTTACCCTTAGTTATCTCTATAGTTATGTTGCTATAGGCTTAAGCTGCTAGAGGACACCAGGGTCTCATTTACACTACCCTTGTTGAAACGATCCATGCTGAGCTCGGACCAAGCTTGGATCAGTTAACCAAGACGAGGTTGGTTCTGACGACCGTTTACACATCACCCTAGCACGGTTTCTCGCCTCCTAGTGACGATCTACGGTACTACTGCTCTCTGGGATTGAAGGAGGGACTCAAGCAAATCAAAATGGCGGTGCCCGTAACATTCAGGAAGTTATGCTTGGTTATAAATGCTTTTTGTGGCGAGTCAGGCGAAGAAGGCAACCTTTGGTGAATTTACTTGCCGGAGTTGGCTTTTAGATAAGACAAACGAACGTCTAATCAGGGCTTACAGACACAGGAAACAACAACAGACGTTGAGGTTCACACTGCTAAGCAGAATCATCACTGGAAACCATGTGGCACGGTAAGGAAGCTAGTATTTTTATGAATGTCTGTAACCGCAAAATTAGTCAGCTGACTGCTCATGTGCTCTTTGTTATCTGAGAAACGACCCAGGAAAAAACCGGGCCGAGCCCACTCATCGAACTGGTCTAGATGTAGCTCAGTCCGGTTGTGTCTGGCACGGTCCAGTTCAGTTTGCGAACCATTTACACTCGATAGCTATCTCAGTTACCGTGCTCGGACTGGTCTCGGCATGGTTAAAGAAGGGTAGTGTAAACGGGGTATATTTCTCTCACTCTGCTGAGTTCTCCTACTGTTCTTCAATTTGCATTGCTTTTTGTCATTTCAGCTTTTAACTTTTTGTTTTCTGTCATTTTTTTCTTTATAGTAGGTACACCTGGTCTGGCGTTCTGTTAGTTGTGACATCATCCAAGGAAGACAGATCACCTGCTATTACCATCTAATGTAGAACGGATTACTGGATCAATGTGTGCTTCTGTGCTTTTTTGTCTCTCTTTTTGTGTCTCTGCTCTGTCTTCTGTAACCCCCAGTCGGTCGAGGCAGTTGACTGTTCACACTGAGCCTGGTTCTGTTGGAGGTTTTTCCTTCCCGTTAAAGGGGAGTTTTTCTTTCCACTGTCGCTTCATGCTTACTTATTATGAGGGATTGCTGCTAAGCCATGGGCAATGCAGATGACTGTCCCTGTGGCTATACGCTTCTTCAGGAGGAGTGAATGCTGCTTGTCAAGACATGATGCAATCTACTGGGTTTCCTTAGACTGGAATTTCTTTTTGACCAATCTGTATAATCTGACCCAATCTGTATAATATGATTGAATTTGACTTTGGAAAGTGCCTTGAGATGGCATGTTTCATGAATTGGTGCTAAATAAATAAAACTGAATTGAATTGAGTATTACAGACAATTGATATAGACCTAAAACCTGATCCTGTTATTTTGTGATATTTATTTTGGGTGAAACGTTTATGAAATGGCGTAGCTTTCAGAGAGGTATAGCAGCCTCTCTGGAGGCCCTCCCCGGCATAGCAGTGTCCCTGCTAAACTGGGAAGGGCTTCCAGAGACGCTGTGTCATCTGCCAGAGACGCTGCTACGACGGGGTCACCAGCAAGATGGGCTTCTATGCCGGGGACGGCCGTCAGAGATGCTGCCTCCAGAGACGCTCCTACATCGGGGTTGCCCGCCAGAGACGTTGCTACGCCGGGAAAGGCCTTCAGAGACGCTGCTACGCTGAAGAAGGCCTCCAGGGATGCTGCTATGCCGGGGAAGTCCTCCATAGATGCTGCTACGCCGGGAAAGGCCTCAAGAGATGCAGCTATACCGGGGTCGCCCTCCAGAGACGCTGCTACGCTGAGGAAAGCCTCCAGAGACGCTCCTACGGCGGGGTCGCCCGCCAGAGACGTTGTTACGCCGGGGAAAGCCTCCAGAGATGCTGCTATGCCGGGGAAGGCCTCCAGAGACGTTGCTACACCAGGGAAGGCCTCCAGAGATGCTGATACCACGGGGTCGCCCTCTAGAGACACTGCTATGTCGGGGAAGGCCTCCAGAGATGCTGCTACACCGGGGTCACCCTCCAGAAATTCTGCTACATCAGGGTCGCCCTCCAGAGATGCTGCTACGCCGGGGAAGGCCTCAAGAGATGCTGCTATACCGGGGTCGCCCTCCAGAGACGCTGCTACGCTGATTAAGGCCTCCAGAGACGCTCCTACGTCAGGGTCGCCGGCCAAAGACATTGTTACGCCGGGGAAAGCCTCCAAAGATGCTGCTATGCCGGGGAAGGCCTCCAGAGACGTTGCTACACCAGGGAAGGCCTCCAGAGATGCTGCTACTACGGGGTCGCCTTCTAGAGACACTGCTATGTCGGGGAACTCCTCCAGAGACGCTGCTACGCCAGGGAAGGCCTCCAGAGATGCTGCTATGTCAGGGTCACCCACCAGAGATGCTGCCACACCAGGGAAGGCCTCCAGAGATGCTGCTACGCTGGAGAAGTCCTCCAGAGACGCTGCCATGCCGGGGTCACCCTTAAAGAAACGGTGCTACACCAGGTACGCCCTCCATAGATGCTGCTACGCCGGGGAAGGCCTCAAGAGATGCTGCCATACCGGGGTCGCCCTCCAGACACGCTGCTACGCTGAGGAAGGCCTCCAGAGACGCTCCTACGGCGGGGTCACCCGCCAGAGACGTTGTTACGCTGAGGAAGGCCTCCAGAGACGCTCCTACAGCGGGGTCACCCGCCAGAGACGTTGTTACGCCAGGGAAGGCCTCCAGAGATGCTGCTATGTCAGGGTCACCCACCAGAGATGCTGCCACACCAGGGAAGGCCTCTAGAGATGCTGCTACGCTGGAGAAGTCCTCCAGAGACGCTGCCATGCCGGGGTCACCCACAAGAAATGGTGCTACACCAGGTACGCCCTCCATAGATGCTGCTACGCGGGGGAAGGCCTCAAGAGATGCTGCTACGCTGAGGAAGGCCTCCAGAGACGCTCCTACGGCAGGGTCACCCGCCAGAGACGTTGTTACGCTGAGGAAGGCCTCCAGAGACGCTCCTACGGCGGGGTCACCCGCCAGAGACGTTGTTACGCCAGGGAAGGCCTCCAGAGATGCTGCTATGTCAGGGTCACCCACCAGAGATGCTGCCACACCAGGGCAGGGCTCTAGAGAGGCTGCTGCGCTGGGGAAGTCCTCCAGAGACGCTGCCATGCCGGGGTCACCCGCAAGAAATGGTGCTACACCAGGTACGCCCTCCATAGATGCTGCTACGCCGGGGAAGGCATCAAGAGATGCTGCTACGCTGAGGAAGGCCTCCAGAGACGCTCCTACGGCGGGGTCACCCGCCAGAGACGTTGTTACGCCAGGGAAGGCCTCCAGAGATGCTGCTATGTCAGGGTCACCCACCAGAGATGCTGCCACACCAGGGAAGGGCTCTAGAGAGGCTGCTGCGCTGGGGAAGTCCTCCAGAGACGCTGCCATGCCGGGGTCACCCGCAAGAAATGGTGCTACACCAGGTACGCCCTCCATAGATGCTGCTACGCCGGGGAAGGCCTCAAGAGATGCTGCTATGCTGAGGAAGGCCTCCAGAGACGCTCCTACAGCGGGGTCACCCGCCAGAGACGTTACGCTGAGGAAGGCCTCCAGAGATGCTCCTATGGCGGGGTCACCCGCCAGAGACGTTGTTACGCCAGGGAAGGCCTCCAGAGATGCTGCTATGTCAGGGTCACCCACCAGAGATGCTGCCACACCAGGGAAGGCCTCTAGAGATGCTGCTACGCTGGAGAAGTCCTCCAGAGATGCTGCTACGCCGGGGAAAGCCTCCAGAGATGCTGCTATGCCGGGGAAGGCCTCCAGAGACGTTGCTACACCAGGGAAGGCCTCCAGAGATGCTGCTACCACGGGGTCGCCCTCTAGAGACACTGCTATGTCAGGGAAGGCCTCCAGAGATGCTGTTACGCTGGAGAAGTCCTCCAGAGATGCTGCTACGGCGGGGTCACCCTCCAGAAATTCTGCTACATCAGGGTCGCCCACCATAGACGCTGCTACGCAGGGGTCGCCCTCCAGAGATGCTGCTACACCGGGGAAGACCTCAAGAGATGCTGCTACGCTGGGGAAGGCCTCAAGAGATGTTGTTACGCCGGGGAAAGCCTCCAGAGATACTGCTATGCCGGGGAAGGCCTCCAGAGACGTTGCTACACCAGGGAAGGCCTCCAGAGACGCTCCTACGACGGGGTCGCCCTATAGAGACACTGCTATGTCGGGGAAAGCCTCCAGAGATGCTGCTATGCCGGGGAAGGCCTCCAGAGACGTTGCTACACCAGGGAAGGCCTCCAGAGATGCTGCTACCACGGGGTCGCCCTCTAGAGACACTGCTATGTCAGGGAAGGCCTCCAGAGATGCTGTTACGCTGGAGAAGTCCTCCAGAGATGCTGCTACGGCGGGGTCACCCTCCAGAGATGCTGCTACGGCGGGGTCACCCTCCAGAAATTCTGCTACATCAGGGTCGCCCACCATAGACGCTGCTACGCAGGGGTCGCCCTCCAGAGATGCTGCTACGCTGGGGAAGGCCTCAAGAGATTTTGTTACGCCGGGGAAAGCCTCCACAGATACTGCTATGCCGGGGAAGGCCTCCAGAGACGTTGCTACACCAGGGAAGGCCTCCAGAGATGCTGCTACCACGGGGTCACCCTCTAGAGACACTGCTATGTCGGGGAACTCCTCCAGAGACGCTGCTACGCCAGGGAAGGCCTCCAGAGATGCTGCTATGTCAGGGTCACTCACCAGAGATGCTGCCACACCAGGGAAGGCCTCCAGAGATGCTGCTACACTGGAGAAGTCCTACAGAGATGCTGCTACGCCGGGGTCACCCTCCAGAAATTCTGCTACATCAGGGTCGCCCACCATAGACGCTGCTATGCCGGGGTCGCCCTCCAGAGATGCCGCTACGCCGGGGAGGGCCTCCAGAGACGCTGTGTTACCCGCCAAGAAGCTGCTACACCATGGTCACCTACTAGAGACACTGCTATTTTTTTTATTTTATTTTTTTCAACATTGACATTATTTTTCATTGTTCTGCATGGAGCAACAACATGACTTTCTTCAGGACTGTTGAAAATCTGGCAATATGCTGCCTTATGGTTGCATGTTTACCTATATTAATTATATGGTTTTGTGATAAAAATTATTCCAATGTTATTAAGAATGTTTTTCTTGTCACTGTGTTGACTTCATCTTATCCAACTATCACCTAGGTTTTTAAGACACCTCATTTGCATCGAGTGGGGAAATGACATGCTATTGATCTTCATGGCGTGACTGAAAATCTTCTGTGGCAATTGGCAGCTACTACTGCTCGAAAGGTTACAAATAGTAGTTGTTATGTTTGCACCCGCTTGCCTCATGCAACTCAGGGGTCATCTTTACTCCAACCATGACCAGTTAACATTACCACTGTGTTATATTTTTTTCTGCCTGTACAGCAGCGCCCTGTAATAGGTCCCAAATCCTTGAGTTTTCTAAACCCCTGAAACATTTTCCCTGGCCAATTCATTTCTCTCATCATTCTGTGTGGTTTCCCTATGGTTTCTCAAATGCTACAAATGTTAGTGTTGCAGGTTCTGTTATGATCCATCCAGTGTCATCACATATGCGGTCAGCACCCCTGTGTTTTGATCTTCCCTGCACCAGATCCAGCTTCAATTTGGGGAACGCAGCTAACTGTGATAATACTACGCCAGCATCTTGGGCGCTTAGAGATAATAGACCTAATAGCCTCCAGAGACGCTGCTATGCCGGAGAGGGCACTTCTAAAAAGGTAAGATGGTGCTATATTTATTAATTTCAAACACCCTCTTTAGGTTCTTCAATGCTTTATTTGTGCAAAGATTTAAAAAAAAAAAATGGATCTGTGAAATCTGGCATTTAGGCCATGTCACGGTAGCTGTGCTGTTCAAATGGTGAGTACTGTACATATGTCTTTGCACATGCACGTAATCTTTTAAATAGATGTCAGGGTATGTGGAGAAAAAGCTTCTACTTTAAACTGTTTGTTTCCTTTGCAGTTTCTGTTTTTTTGGTTGGTTTATTAAAATGTTTAAATTATGACACTGATAGTTTGCTGCCATTCTCACAGTTTTTGATGTGGTAAATGGAGAAGGTTTTATGGGAGGGCCTGCCAGACCCCTTAGCCTGGCAATATACCAGAAGGTTAAGTAGGCATTGCTTACAATTTCTGAAGTGTAAAATCAGTTATCCTTTATTTATTGCAGTTGCCTCTATAGGCTGGATTAAGATTACTCTATGCTTGACACACTTGTTTCCAACATTTGAGCATCTCACCTTCTTCCAAGACTGACGCGATTTTTGTCCAAGAATTATTACCAATTTGTTTAACACAGTGATCTTTTGTGTTAGATCAAAAGATATTCACTTACAGGCCCACAGCACCACAGCATTCTCATGTGATGTGTCCCAGTTTGTTTAAAGCCACAGTAATCTTAGTAGTATGTTAATGTCTGACTGAAAAAATATATTTAAACAAATCTCTCTGCCTTTAGTTTTGCATTTAGAAGAAGATACTTGTACTTACTATGGAACTGGGAAATATTTTTTGTACCAGTTTTACAAAGTCATGTTCTGTTTACAGAGTTTGGCAGGTTTTTTTTCTTTTTGTTTTTTTTTGGCAGCCAAACTGATGGCGGTTTTTACCATGGGATCAACACAGGTTTCTCCGTGTCTTCCACTTATGAATAATACAATCAGGAATGGCAAAATTATAACCTCAATGTTTTTATTAAGATTAGGACATGAGCCTACAATTAATAGAATAAATTTTAGACAATCGATTAGTCCCAACAAGCATTTAATTTGTAGCCTTCCAATCCATCTCTAATATACATCAAATAACCAAAACCCTTCATGATCCTCAGAAACACAATATAAGTTATATGAAATATGAACACAACCAAATTTCCATATTGGTAAAGGTAGCTCCTGCTCCTAGCTCCTTTTCCTTGACCCCCCACGGAGTTAGAACTCTATCGTGGGGGAATGGAGCCTTAGACTGCTGTGCTGATTTTGGACAGCCTTTAACTCTGACGTCAATACGTGACGGAAACGCTCATGGATGATGTGAGTCAAATCCGGGCCTACAGCCTTCCCGAAAATGAACTACAAAGTGCACTCTCTCTTCTCTCCAGACATTTTCATTGATTTACACCACTTATCATGGCAACTGCTGACGCACTTTGCTTTGGTTAAGAGTCCTTATCCTATAAGGTTATAGGGATTGAACCATTTATTAGTGATTAGTTCTTGACTTAGGCACAATATGATGGTTAATAATTCCTTTAACAATCGCTTTAATGTCCCACAATGGGGAAATTGGTTGCCTAAAGGTAATATTTTTTCTCCTTTCTCATTGGTTGCTTCTCTTCTGCGTTACAACTTAACATTAAATTACCTTTTAATTAATATTTGTTAATCTAGTGTGTAAGTCTGGTGTCTCCTAAGTGTTTTTGCCACTCTCACGCCCACTGTGAGAGAGCCCGAGGGCCGCCATTGGCGGCCCTTGGGCTCGGGGCGGATTCCCGGGTGGGTGCCGGCTCATTCTTGGCGGCTGCTTCGCGGGCTCTGTCGATGCTCCTGCCGGGGGGCGGGGGGCCCTGGGGTCCATGGCCGGTGCCACTTCAGCAAAGCTGGCTGCTGGCTGAGCCCGTGGGCTCGCCCACGTGGTTCCTGGGGGCTTCGGCATTGCGGTGGCTGGGGGATTTCCTCGGGGTCGTCTCTCCTCATACCTTGGTGGGGGGCAGAATTCCTGTGTTGGCCCCTCTAGGGCGTCCTTCTTTGGGGGTCTGGGGTTTTGGTTCCCCCGGCGCCCGCCTCAGTGCTCGGGGGAGGCGGGCCTTTGATTCTTCACAACCACTATTGAGCATTTTTCTTCTGGATAAATTTCACATACACAAGTGCACTCTCACAAACACCCACAGGTGCTGGGTTCCAGGTACTAAGTGTTCACTTCTATATAGAAAGCCCATCATTTATTTATTTACTTTCTTTTCTCAGCTATCACATTATACATCAGTTTAAATAATAATACATTTGATTTAGCAATGGTATCAAGGTGTTACTCTATTGTATCTGTTGCTTTATGTCTGTTGGTTGTGCTGTTCTTTTGCATCTCTCTTTCCAGGTGATGAAGCAGACGGAAGACGTTTTATCATTCTATCCCTTTTATCTGTTCTTTCTTTCACTTATTCTCTTTCTTTTTTTTCCTCATTCTTCCTTTACTCTCCTACTTTCCCATTGTAGTGTCCACATAATTTGAAATACTTCCCGCAGGAATCACAATAAAACTATTTACATGCATAAATCAAGCGGAGCATTATGGCGAAAGCTGTTTGCTCCACTTGTGAAAGTAAAATCTGTCGAGCTCTATTTGGCATTAAGACATCAATTCAATATTGCCACACTGCTAGACAGGACAGTGGGAAAAGAAAAAAAAAAAGAAGTGTCGTTTGTCTATATTCACCTTTTATTGTAATACATTTTATTTATAACCACCTTAAGATCACCCTGTGGGTTAACATGGTACTAAATAAAATTAAAAATATATAAATAGCATAGCAAATAATTTGAACTTGAATTCACTTGGACAGATATGAAAGTCAGAAATTTATGAATGAATAAGAGTGTGGTTTGCCTCATATGTTCATAAGATTGATTTATATTGAATGTGAAAGGGAGCCAGTGGGGTTAATGTACATGTGTGAAGTAGATGATGTAATGATGCAAGCTCAAGGACCGCGGAACCGGTAGGGCCGGTAGGGCCGCGGCCCTACCTACTTTTGATGATCAAACATGTAAAATAATATATATAAATAAAATAAAATTATTCAATAGCTATTTTTTCAAATGCACAATAGTCTATGGCAGCAGCATCATTCTCCAATGAGAAAGCGATAAATCATCCCATCTAAAAATGTATAGGGTAGTTCACTGCTATTGTTTTCATCCGGGTTTTTCGCGCATGCGCGACTGGTAGGCAAAAGGCGAACACAATGGCGGACGCAAACAGAGAAACTGCTCCAGACAGCCGCAGAAGCGGCTGCTGCTGCTGTAGCAGCCGCTTCTCCGGCCCGTGTAGAGATCGCCACCTCCCCTCCGCCGCTATTTAAGTAGAACAATGACTAGAGCAGAATTAAGTTGTATTTACCGGAGATGAAGTGTAGACTGCAAATTCTGTCGTAGTATGTTGGCTCCCCCAGTCCATTGGGAGTGTCTGCCTGCGCTCTTTTCATTGAAAATATCCATTTCTTTCTTCGTCCTTCCTCCTTCGGTAAACGACAGAAACGTACATCCAACGATTTGGAATGACTCTGTGTGCAACCTGGAGCACAACAAGTCGTAGGCATTGTTTAGATTCCAAAAATAAACTAACTAAAAGTACGCTCTAAATCACCCGTTTTGTCATGTAGTAGACGAGAACAGTACTGTTTGTGCCTACACGCCGGTGTTGTGCGCAGGTTTTGAAATTTACTTTAATCGGTAGCTGTTTCCAAAATTATAAAATACACACCACAAATTAATAAAACAAGGTCTTTAAACATTTTCTAAACAGTAAAAAATCACGTGATGTACATTTGCATTATTGATTGAAGGACTAGCAAGTCCGCTGGGTTAACTCGCCACTTCTTCTAAAAAACACCGTAGGAAGAGCCTGCTTTATTACTTTGTGGTGTGTATTTTATAAATTTGGAAACAGCTACCGATTAAAGTAAATTTTACAACCTTGACTTGAGTTTTTTTTTATGTTATTTTTTTTTAACGAGAAATCTATCAGAAGTGAAGTGAAAGACTTAAAAATAGCATAAGAAGACCCTGTTTTATTAATTTGTGGTGTGCGCACAATACCGGACCTGGACGTAGCGCTGACGTCACGCGTGAACTACCCTATTGGCTGATTGTGTCATGTGATGAAAACAAAATGACCGCTACTTCGTTTGCTTCGTTAGCTTAGTTAGCTTTAAGGCTGTGTCCACCACTGAGCTATATAATACACTGGAGTGCTAATCACCGTCTGTTTGAACGAGTCGCTTTGAAGCCACCAGCCGCCATATTGGTACTCCCTATTTCCCCCCAGTAACTAGGGAATATGTGCGCTACAGCATCGAATAACGAGGATTTTCTAATGTTCAGGGGGGGCTTAAGACTTTTAAAATGTCAAATGCCATATACTTTTATGTTATGTTCTAAAAATATCAAGTACTGAGAAAGTCATGTGCTTAAATATTTTGCATTTTATTCATTTAAATTTATATGTTTAACATTTATAAATATATAAATAACAATGTACAAAAACATATATTTACATATGTGTATACATATATATACATATATACATATACACATACTTTTAATATGAATAACATGTAAAATATTTCAGCACCTAATTTCCTAGTAGTTAATAGTGTTAGTACATCCACTGACTGTAGAATTACCTGTGAAATATTTTTACACAGCCAGAAAACTGCTTGTTGTTGCAACCAAATCCTATGGGATTCTGTGAGAGTAGGGAGTAGCAAGATGGCGGCCAGTGACTTCAGTTTTTCGGCAAAATCAGCACTCCAGTGTATAATATAGCTCAGTGGTGTCCACTGCAAGTGCTGAGAGGTGTTTCTCGTCCCTCCGTCGTATCAAGACCTATCTGAGATTAACAACGACCCAGAAAAGACTAAATAGCTTGATGTATGCCCACACACACAGGGATCTTTTGACCATAGTGGATGCTTTGAGGATAGGACTTCATCCAGCATAATGACAGACGGAGCCATTTTTTGGGAATATTTAGAGCAGGGGTGAGTTTGACTTTTCTTTTTAAAGTATTTTTATTCTGTAAATATTGTGTTAGCTGTAATATAATGATTGTAAGTGGAAATAAATACGGGGCGTGTGTGCTGGAACGTCAGAAAAAAAGTTAAATAAATGGGTAGTTCACTTTCATCCGGGTTTTTCGCGCATGCGCGCCGGACTGATGGGCCCGACCAATTTGAAATGCGTTCCGCGGTCCATGTGCAAGCTGCTGTCTTTTTTACCAGTTGCAGTTTATGGAGGATTTTTTGGTGGACAGGGAGGGAAGGGTGTTGAATTTTAAAGTTGAGAGATGAGTGGACTGTGGACCAGTTTGGTAAGACAGGGAAGGAAGAACTTGCTTGATGCTGCAAAGATGAAAGTAAGTTAACCAGGTGATGTTATGGATGTGGAAAGTGAAGGAGAGGATGGAGAGGGCTGTCCAGGATGACGCCAAAGCTCTTAAACTGAAAGGTGGGAGAGATACAGGAATTGTCAATGCATATTTTAAAACTGCCAGATTTGGTTAAAGTTGACTTTGTACAACAAGCTAGTGTGGTATGTAATGTGTCATGATGTCCATGGCCCCAGGAATATATGGGCTGACTAGAAAAAATGTTCAGTCAAATTGATGATCTTTGCTTTAACCCATCAGCATAATAATTTAGTAGTGTGTTAATGTCTGAAAAAAAATTTGTTAACCAAAGCTCTTTGCCTTCATGTTTGCATTTAGAAGTAAAGATACTTGTACTTGTTGTGGAACTGGGAAATATTCGTCAAACCAGTTTTGCAAAGTCATGTTCTGTTTACAGTTTTGGGCAGTTTCTTTTATGGGTTTTTTTGGCAGCCAAACTGATGTCGGTTTTTTTTGTGGTTTTTTTTGTCTGTGTGCCTTTAGGGTGTCTTCTCATGGCACAATAAAAGGCAGGGATCTTCTATTTACCAAGGGATCAACACAGCTCTCTCTGTATCTTCATGAATAATACAACCAGGAATGGCAAAATTATAACCTTAATGTTTTCATTATTAAGAATAGGACATGAGCCTACAATTAATAGAATAAATTTTAGACAATGTATTAGTCCCAACAAGCATTTCATTTGTAGACTTCTGAGCTCTTTATTCTCTCGCAATGGGGAAATGTGGGCTTGACAGTGGCAAAAACACTTAGGATACACTAAACTTACACACAAAAAATATTAATAAAAAAAAGATAATTTAATGTTAAGTTGTAACACAGAAGAGAAGCAACTTATTAGAAAGGAGAAAAAAATATTACCTTCAGTTAACCAATTTCCCCATTGCAGGACATTAAAGCAATTCTCCTCTCTGGACATTTTCATCAATTTCCATGAGAGGGCTGTGCTGATATGTAAACAGTAATTGAACTTTATTGATCTCACAATGGAGAAATTCACTTCTGCCACTGTGCGGCACCTGGGGAGCAATCAGGGGTTGAGGGTCTTGCTCAGGGACCCAGAGTGCAGGCACTGGGGATCGAACCGGGTACTTGCATCCTTCTCAGAGCACAAGCGCACTGCTCTAACCACTCAGCCAACACTCCCCCTTCATGTCATGTCATGTCACGCAAAGGATTGTGAGACTTCGCTTTGGCTAAAGAGTCCTTACCCTATAAGATTATAGGGATTGAACCTTTGATTAGTGATTAGTTCTTGACTTAGGCACAATATGATGGTTAAGAATTCCTATAAGAATTGCTTTAATGTCCCACAATGGGGAAATTGGTTGCCTGAAGGTAATATTTTTTCCCCTTTCTCATAAGTTGCTTCTCTTCTGAGTCACAACTTAACATTAAATTACCTTTTTTTTTAATTCATATTTTTTAATCTAGTGTGTAAGTCTGCACTCTCACTGTCACACCCAAAGTTCCCCACTGTGAGAGAAGAAAAGGTTTGTCTAGGTAAGCACACCTTTAGACACAAAGTCAGAGTTTTGCATTTCATTTATATATTTTACAAGCTCTCATATTTAATTTAATTACCTGGATTTAATTTAATTGCCTGGATGATCAAAATATTTTACTTTTCTAAACCACATCTCTTAAAAATGTGTTGTATACATAAATAAAATTAATTCTATCTATATATCTCATATATATATATATATATATATATATATATATATATATATATATATATATATATATATATATATATGTATGTGTGTGTGTGTGTTGTGTTGTGTGTGTGTGTGTGTGAAACGAATATTAATCAAATTTACCTTTGCCATTTTAATCATCTTCTTGGCGATCTCGATGTCTCCCTGGTGGTTCTGTCCAATCTCAGCTATGATGAAGCACGGATGGTTCCCTCCGATCGGCCGCCCGGGACACAGCTCAAACTCCAGAGGCATCTTGGTGGCAGTGGGGAAAAATAAATGAGGTAGAAATAACTGCTGAAGCAAACTGTTGTGTGCAGATCGGGGTGTCAGGTGAATCATTTTATATGGATTACGCGTGAAAAGTGAGCTCCGCCTCGATAATTTGACGTAGGCCTATGTGTTTCATCAGCACCGCCCGAAGCTGCGCGCGCGCGCAATCGCGCACGCAGATAGCATAGGTTTGTGAAGCAAACCTATGCATAGGTTTGCTTCACAAACCTATGCTACGCAGAAAATAAAATCCAAGCTGAACTATAAACAAAATAATAATAAAGCAAGTTATTTGTACCATTTATCAATTCTGGTGACATGGTGTGCGCCAGGTGCTGATCGGAGCGCACCACTGTCGTCAGAATCACTTTGTCATTGCCTACTTGCACACTATCTCAGAATATCTAAATACACATTTCTGTAAATAAAGCCTGAAATCATCATTGCACAAAAGCGCCTTACTACCTCGTTATTCGTTATATGTGACTCATGGAGGGCAAGTAGTTCATACACACTTTTAAATGTTCATCCTTTTAATTTTTATTTTTTAATTTTTTTATTTTTTTGAACGCTATAATGAGAAAAAAACGAACCCTTGTTCATTGCCTGTTTGTCTGTATTAGGTGTACTCTTAGCCGGAGTGGCCAAAAATAAATTTCACCACGGTAACACGCGGTGACAATACAGAATTTTTTATTTTTGGTGAGATGGTGCTCCACGGTCCCACTCTGCGAGCGCCAGGTGCTGATCGGAGCGCACCACCGATTGACGGGTGGGGCAGACGCCTGTATAGTTGGATAGTGGCGGTGTGCGTCTTTGTTAATTCTGCTTCATTTCAGCAGTTTGTGTGGCTGTGTTTTTGGGATCTGCTTATCTGAGATCGTAAGTACCGTTTTTCAACCAATTTGGTTGCTTTTTGAGCGCTACATCTGCCGTTTGTTTCTGGATTGCTGTCGCTGCACTTGGAGTCTGTTGCAGTGCACGGCTTCCGCTGCTTTCTGACCAGCCTTCCTATTCTACCTCAGTTTTTGAAAAATAACTCTGTTTATACGTTCTATATGAGCGCATGCCCGAGGACTACAGTGCCCGTATTCACAAAGATTCAACAAGACTAAAAGGTAGCTATTTAGGAATAATCCTAGAACTTCCCGAATTCTACGATTTTTCTTAGAATTTAAAATAAGTTATTCACAAAGCATCTTGGACTTTAACATAGCTCCTAAAGTGATAAAATGTTAGGAGTAGTGAGGAGGAATTTTAGCGATCTTTTGCTGCACGGAGCGCTTGCCTCTCAGCCTGGTACGTAAAAGCACCAAGATGAGCAGAGGAAAAAGACGCATTGATCTGCGGCAATACGCTCTAAACTCTGTATTTGTGCCATGAGCCGGGCGGGGACCAACTTTCATATATCCTTCCCCTCAGACATAACTTGACAGATGCGCTGTTCGTTTTTTCCATTTCCCCCCTCCATTTCATGACGGTAATTTTGCCAAATACGACCGTTTTAGCAGGCATTCCCAGTAAATTGCTGACTAACTTATCAAATAAGGTAGTAAAATGACTGGCGCGTTAAAACAAATAAAATAAAATTAATTATGAGGATCTAAATAAGGCATTTTAAAACATTTTGACGCTGTGTGACAAACATTACGTTTTGTTAGTTTTCATCCTCACGACACACATTTCTCAAGCCCGTCTAATTTCTCTCCTTGCATAATGCAATACTTATTCTAATAATAAAATAGGTGCCATTTGCCATTTAGGCTTTAGGAAATTCCTAAAAAAAAAACAAACATTATTTTCCAATCCAATATATGATATACATGAGATCAGATACATATGAAATGAATTTGATAATAATCCACCTCTCCTTGGTGACGCTGTTGTATATTTCTCTGTGATTATGTTTCTGGGGTAGCAACTTGCAGACGGTCCCTAAGCATCTGCGGAGGAGCGAGCTCTGCAATGGGTCCAACGTAATTCTCCCTGCGCGGTGGGAGACTCGTTTTGAGGAAACTACGGTTGTAGCTCACTGCCTTGCTGTGGTTACAGAGAGGTGTCTGTTTTGTAGAATAAATCATCCGCAGATGAGTTATTGATCCGGAAAAGCCGAACCTGTGAATATCTTTCTAATTTTACTGAAGTCGCAAACAGCTATTTCCGGGTCACGTAAACTGTACCGATTAAATATTAAAATCAAACTCTGCCTTGCTGTCCGTTTTTCCATTTCGTATTTTCGATCTGAGCTTAGAATTGAAATATGAAAAACCAATCCTTTTTTCGTTTTGTTTAACCATAAGAAATAAAAAACAAAATAACCAGTCATTTTTTTATTTTTTGTTTTTTGATTTGCAATTGAAAATAGAAAGAACGAATGATACACGGACCATAAACCCTCTTGCCTCTTGCAACCTGTCCACTCTTGCCTGTCAGAGGTATTGAAAACAATATTTCCGTCTTTTAAAGTACAAAAACACTGTTAATGTGCAAAACAAAAAACCTCAACCTTTTCACATTTTAGGAAAGGGTCTTCCCATTGTAACTGTAAAATGCTTCAGAGTTCAGAGCAACACAAAAATGTTTCATAAAGAGACAAAACCTGTAAAAAATAAATCCTTGTACACAAATTTTGTTTTTACTTCTTCCATCTGTCACATACGTATCCATTAAAGTACATGATTGTCAATCGTTTTATGTTCAACTCTGTAAGTGATTCCCTCATGTCTGTGAGCAGAGTCTTGTACTTACTGAAACTCCTCTCACAGTCAACAGAACTGACAGGAAAGTAGATGTAGGGGACTGCAACTTCTGTAACCTTTGGGAATCTCACACTCAGGCCTCTCCATTATTCACCAAGCTCCAAGCCAGCCATAAGAGGCTCGCTGGACACAGAATATTGATAAGCAATCCACTGTTAACACAACTCTGCTGATGAGCTTGCAAGAGTTTTCAGTTGTGTGTAGGTTTGAATACCCTTTTCAATGGCTGTAGGGTGCCTAGGATCAAACACCCTAGCCAACCTGTACACTTATTTGGCTGGTTGTGTGTCTCAGTGCTTTGAACATTTTGTGAATGCCAGATGGAATGCATTACAGTCCATGGCAGAGATGTCTTTGGCTTCTCTGCCATGGACATCTAGCCCAGTAGCAAATCTGTTTTTAAACCAAAGCCACGTGTTTTTGCTGTGCAATTCATAAGGTAGGACCCCAGATCATCCATTACATTGTCTGCAGAAACTGCTGTGGGATGATGGGTTGCTTCCAGTATTGTTAGAGCTGTCATCAGTTTAGTGCATCCCTCTGAGATGAAGGTCAGCTGTTTTCTGCCGAGAGGAACTCTCTGTACCGATGAACATGCTCTGCATGGTACTTACTGCCTCAAACAAAGTATTCCACCTAGTACTGACTGCATCAGGAGAAACTTTGGTCTTCAAGCACTCTTTCATATTGAGAAAGTTCACCCACCTTCTCCTCCTTGCTGGCTTTTTAAAGAAGACTTGCCCTCTGATTGTATCCAAGTCATAAGGGATGTCACTTAAGGTAATGTGATATGGCCAAAATATAATCGTGATATTTTAGAGTACTCTAGCGGTAACGATAAATCTGACATATGTTGTTGGGGGGGGGGTTGGGTCTGCTGCATCGGTTCCCCACAATGGAGAACCCCTAGAATTTTTTTTAAAGAGTTATGGAAAAGGACATGAGGCAGCTATCTATTGTTTTATGCTGATTCAGAGTCTTGGTAATGGGCCTCTTGCAAAATGATTCATCATTTTTATTGGACTCCCTCTAGATTTTTAGATTAGGATTATTATCCACTCCACACTGCTGGGGATGTAAGTCTGAGGAAGGTACTTTAATTCATGTGTTATGGTCATTACACAAAACCCAACAATTCTGGACAAATATTTTATGATAATCTATGTGAGATTACAAAGAGGCAAATTCCATGTATTCCCAAATTATTTGTTTTGAGTGATCATTCCATTCTGAATGGACAAGATAAACATGTTAAATGTTTTATCCAGACTAGTATTATGAATGGCACACAATTGCTTGTCAGGGGATGGAAGACAGAGGGGGTACCCTCTCTGCAAGAATGGGCTGTGGAGATGGCACAAGTTGCAGCATTCGAAAAAATGTCATATAATCAACTAGATACGTATGACGCAAAGTGAAGCAAATATTCAACTTTATTAGAAGGTCCCTGAAAGGTGTTATATACTGGTGAGATGCAAGGTTTCATTAAAATGTGTATAAATATAAAACTGTGCTTCTTCTTTTTGATATTTATGTTATGTTTGTATTGTTACTCTGATCTTGGTATTTGTCAACAGAATATCTCTTTAATGCAATGCTCAATTTGTTAACATCATAGCATTGTCTAACATCTTGACTTCCCCTCGAATAATTTTCTGACTGTATATATATATATATCCACGTCTCCTCATATTGATGTGCTTTCCGTCTTGCTAATTGCCTATAGTTTCCACCTATTGTCTATTCCATTTAATCATAATAATAATAATAATAATAATAATAATACATTTTATTTAAAAGGTGTCTTTCTGGACACTCAAGGTCACCGTACAAAGAAACAGGGAAACACATCAAAGATAAAAACACATCAATGTGAAAAACAAAATCGAAACACAGGATAAGAAACATTTTAAAAGATACAAAGGCTGCTTATTTAATTAAGAAGTGTACAGACAGGTTTGCTTCTCAAGAACAGGTACAGCCATGCAGATCATAAATCACTGCAAAGGATTCCAACTGCAGGCGTTAACATCATTGGAGCAACAGAATTTCACATACAAACAGCAGATCAAAAACCAACCAAACACGTTAAAAAAACGGCACTTAATATCTTATAGCAGATGCCAAAATCACAGCCACACAAACGGTTAACTTGTATCAAGAGTATCAAAGACGCACGCCGCCACTTGCCCAACTATAAAGGCATCTGCCCCACCCATTAATCAGTGGTGCGATCTGATCAGCACCTGGCACCCACAGAGTGAGACACCATCTCACACAAAAGGTAATACTATAATAACACATCCTAGATCTGAATGAATGAAATATTTTTACTAAATAATTTGTTCTTTCCATAGTTTGAATGTGCCAACAACAAAATCAAACAAAAATTATGAATGTATGATTCATCCATTCACGCACACATTCACACCCTGACAGCGGTTAGATAGCTGCTCATTAAATAAGAAAAGTACAGACAGGTTTGCTTCTCAAGAACGGGTACAGCCATGCAGATCATAAACCAGCAGCAGCTGTGTACTGCCAACTGTCCAACTGCAGGCGTTAACATCATTGGAGCAACAGAATTTCAGATACAAACAGCAGCTCAAAAACCAACCAAACACGTTCAAAATCGGCACCTAATATCTTATAGCAGATGCCAAAAACACAGCCACACAAACGGCTACTGTGCATCTTCTCAAATCATTCTGCAGATTAGCATTCTCACTCGCTGTTACGCAGGAACAACTTACTGTTTTCCTGTTTTTCTTTATTATTATTATTATTATTATAGGCATAGGCGTAGGTTTGAGTTCAACTTTGGTAGGGACACTGGTCTCACTCAAGTTTCATTGGTTGGATGTCATTGGTCCTACGCAATATGCATGCCCCTATTTTTTTTATACTTGACGTGAGCATCAGGGGACATTTCGTTTAAAGAGAAAAGCAGCATTTTTTGCTACATTAATACAAATTTTTTAAGCACTATATATATATATATTGTATATAAATAAAAAGCTGCTCCTTAATTTGTAATTAAAATCAATTAGACATCACCTGAAGCACTGAAGGGCCAGCTGCTTCACCTCCAAGCTGCCCTGCATCATTATTACAGAATATCTGTGTTTCCTATAATCATATAATGTTACTATTATACAAGTGTGTTTTTAGTATTGAAGGATTAAATGTAACACAACCTTTTATATCATCCTATGATACTTACTGTCTGAGTGTTGAAATAGCTCCTTATGTCTCTTTTCTTTTTTGGTGGCATCATCTACAATCACAACACTAAGCATGAGCCTAAGTTTATTCAAATATAAAATCGGTTTTAACAATTATTAAAAGAAAATATAACACTATCGTATCCGTAATGTAGTTTTCTCCAAAATAAACAGCCAGATTCAAGCATTTTTACCAGACACTAATGTTTGTACTAATTTACTTATGGACTGTGTGGAAATCTATGTAAAATCAAACCAATGTGTTCCTCTGTTTGTACTTTATCCTATTTCTAAAAGTAGAAATAGTCAATTAAATAGCACTATTATTATGTGGAACCCTAATTATGCTTTCTAAACAAAAAAATAGCAATGTTTAGGCACCATCTCGTGTTGTTATACTCTATAAAACGAATAACACCTGCAATTTATATCTGAACCGATTTAAAGGAATTTTTTTGAAAGCTTACATTTTTCCAGAAGTCTTCAGAACTCCTGCCTGACACAGAATATTTAGTTTTATAAAATAAAAAAAAGTTTTTTGTTGATAAAATGTATTATACTTCTGAATTAAATATTATTTTAAGATGCTAACGTTGGTTTCTTACATTTCTTAAGTACCACAAATCAAAACTACTCTCTCCTGCTTCTTCTATCACCTGTTATAGCGTAGATAGTATAATTTTTTTTAATTGGGACTAGTTTCGTAGTCTAATATTCGTTTAATTCACACAGTATTCTAGCGTGAATTAAATTTAAATTTCGGAGTGCAAGCATGCACGCACATGCACGCACTAGAAAACAGCCAACCAGGGAGAGAGAAGGCGGGACTTAAGGCAAAACAACCAATGAGAGTGGAGTTAAACAGCACAGTTACGTGCGCTGCTAACAGCGCCTGGCTGCTAAGTTAAAGCGACAGGAAAGACCGACTGGACACGCAGGCTGGCAGACGAGCTGCAGCAGCAGCAGCCGCCGCCAAGCAGCGGAGCTGCTAGAGGAAAATAAGCGAATGCTGTAACAACGCTGTATTGTAAATTATAAACATGTTATTCACATCGAATTATTGGTAGGGACAATTAGGTCGGTCCAAAATTTTGGTAGGGACATGTCCCTATGGTCCCTATACAAACCTACGCCCATGATTATAGGTGAGAATGCTATACAGCATTCTCACTTGTTGTTTTCCTGTTTTTCTTTATCAGTGAGAATGCTATACAGCAGGGGTTTTCAATAGGTGAGGCGCGCCTCCCCTGGGGGTTGCCAAAGAGTCACAGGGGAGGCGCGAGAAGACAGAGAAGACAGCGCTGCCGCTCAACTCTGTGAAACTATAGCTGTGTCTCAAGTCGCAGGCTGCGTCCTTCGAAGGACCCAGCCTACACAGCCTTAGGAGGACCCAGCCATCGGAGGATGCTCCGGAGGATCCTCAACCGTTGGTAAATGGGACGGTCTAGCCTTTGGAGCACTTCCTGGTTGCGACATGACGTCCCCACGCCCGGGAAAAACAGCGCCAGACGACAAAAAAATGGATATGGAAATTTGTTTATTTTTTTATTTACTTGTTATTGAAGGAAGAGAGTTGGTTTAGACGGCTTCGGCAGCAGCAAAACCGGCGACAAATTTTTCTCATGCTGGGAGAGCGCAGTGGAGAGGTAACATTTACCTGCCATTATTTTCACCCAGGGGCCTGCTAATGATCATACCAGTTATAGGGCTCGGGATCCGCGTTGCATTGTGGGACGTGGCGGCCATATTGACAGCAACGCAACGTTAAAATACCTCTGACATAACGTTGTTGAACGAAGAGACGTAGAAGTAGAGTTGAGAAAGAATAGATATAAAAAATATGTTAAAATCCCGAAAAGGATCTGAAATTTACCGGGACACATTAAATAGAGAAATCAGGGACCAGTATGTTGACAAAATCAGCATTATTATGGAGCGCCGACGACCACTTGTTGCCACTGTTTTGCATATCGGACGTCTTCGGCTACCTTGTTTGCGATGTGAGCGCCTAGACTTCAGAACAGTTCCAAAGCTACAACTCCTTGGAGTCTCATGTGCAGTTCATGAATGGATGGGTTCAGGAGCTGCAGATCATAAAGCCAGTAAACAGTGGGAACACAGTAATTCACACAAAGGTAAGCTGTGCTCAGACGGGCTCTGGCACCTGCTAACCGTCAGTGCTAACAACCACTCACACATGTAATGTACTTTTAACTAGCTGCTATGTGTTTCAAAGGTTTAGTTAGTAACATTAACTGCCAGCCCTCCCTAAACCCTCCGGGTTTCTCACGTATTTGAGCATTTTCCCGCTGCCGTTTTAGTATTTATGTGCATGTATGTGGTGTCGCGGCTGAAGGAAAGAAACAATGTAGGCTATAAAATAAAACCGTGCATCTTTAACTTACCAGAATGAAAATGCAGGGAACACACTCTCATTGACATCGGGATACTGTGGAAAGTTATGATCGGTAGTCTTAAAGCCGCGATCCAAGCGAGCCGACAACTCCATTGCGCTTGCTGTCTCTCCCGTGGTTGCGCCTCCAGGCAGGAAAGCGGTGGAAAGTTAACCCGTTTTCTATGTTTTTCCCATGGCGATCGTGTGTTGCGCTGTTACAGACCACAACACAGCAACGGTTTACCATAGTTGAAATCAAGTTACGGTAAAATTAATCAAATTAAAACACGGCTGAGAGAGGGAGTACAGTATGCGGTAGTCATAGGCAGTAGTCTGAGTAGCGGGGGCGGAGCCGCGGAGGCTTTCAATATGGCGGCCACACAAAGTAATACGTCATGACGCCCAAGCCCTATTATACAAACGCTTGTCAGCAGATTGATGAATATGTTTAAATATAAAATTTTATATTTATTTGTAAGACTTGATATAAGCTTATGTTTGTAACTTTAGTAATTTGAATTGAATAGTTAAATGTGTACAAACCCTGTAAATAACTGACTTAAATCATTACTTTCACTATCACTAAAAAAGCGCGCAAAGCACCTCGGGAAATCTTATGGCAGGCGAGGTCACTAAGGATGGTAGCGGTGCATCCTCAGAATTCGGGGAAAAGGAGGACGCATTCGATGGCTGCAATTTAAGCATCCTCAGAATTTTTGGGACAGCCTCCCCGCATCGTTGTGACATCACTGGCCTTAAAATGCGTCCTTCTAAGGACGCAGCCTGCGAATTGAGACACAGTTTATGTAGCAATATTCGTGCCTTCTGTTTGAGTGCGCAGGAACCAATCCAAGCGCGCAGTGAGACAACTCTCAACGCTCAAAACCGGTCTGGCATGGTCTGAAAAACTCTTCTCAACCTACTGTCCTCGCGGTGAGTTCCATCTCAGCTCGCGCGCTACTTTGCTCGCGCGCACCTGCTCATTCCATGCTCAACACCAGCTGTGCGCTCGCTCGGCTGTTAAAGCCAATCACAGACAGTCTTCTTTTCCATCCAATCAGAGTATGGTTTGCAAATACTGCATTCAGATGAATTAAATCAAAATGCTGCAGCCTTTGGCAGAAATTACTAAACATCATCAAGGATTGAAGAAAAACAAAAAGTGTAATATTTTAGCCTAAAATATTTTAGGCTAAATTATTTAGACTAAAATATTAGAGTTACTAAGTGAGGTCAATGGTTTCTGCATCTTCTGCTCAATCATTCTGCAGATTAACATTCTCACTCGCTGGTATGCAGGAACAGCTTTTTCTAGTTACAAGTTGTTTTGCTGATTTATGACTTCCAGGTTTAGCTTTAGCTTTTCTACTGCTTAGTTTGGATATATGAAAGTTCCTCATGAAAAAATAGAAGTCAGTAACTGGAGAACAAGATCTACATGATCTGAGAACAATGGAGGAAGAGATAACCGCCTGTTTAATGGTCATTTATTATGTTTCTGCTTGTAGCTCCTTGGAATAATGTAAGATTGATACAACAGGAGAGAGGAAGAGAATAGGAAGATAGAAAGGAGATTAAATAGGTGGAGGAAAAAAGGGAAAACTGATTGGAAGAACGATTGATGAGAAGGGAGAAAAATTTACTTAGAGTATTATTAAAGTTCAAGTGATAAAGCGTTGACATGATTTAAGTGATAAACTAATGTATTGAGTAATGTAGTGTGTTAAGTATGCTATGTAAAACAGAGTGACTCAGGTTTGAGTTGAGAAGCCCAATGTCTGAGGATATAACCTCTTTCTGAGTCTCTGCACTGAACATGAGTTTCACTGCACTTTCCTAGCTGTGGCAGAAAGAAGAGGCAGTTTTTTTTGTGTTTTAAAAATTTCTGTTCTGCACATAATATATCCTCTTCTCCTCTTATTTTATCCAGACCTCTGGATACCGTGGCTGATGGCTCTTCAGACACAGAAGGCCTTGAAGAAACCAGAGATGATCACATGTTAGCTGACTCACTGACCGGAGTTAACTCACCTTATAGGAGCAAACAATATACTTGCACATCAACTACTACCATACACATACACATAATGTAGTTATACACACTTTATGTAAGTTTATACATGCTCATGCTGCACTACACGCACAGTCACTTGCATTCATGTCAAGGGGATTTCCAAGTCTGTGCTTTTTTGAACATGTTTAACGCCTTTTCACCTCACATCACCAAAACCTATTTTCTCATCCCAAACAGGCTCTATGCACAGCCCCACATCTTCCTGAACTTCAGCAGCTCCTTTGTTTCCTGCTTTTCATTACTGGACAGACTGATTAATCCAGGTATGTCTGACCTCAGTAACCAGCCACACACACCTGGATTAATCAGCTTGTCCAGTAATGACAGGAAACAAAGTAGCTGCTGAAGTTCAGGAAGTAGTGGAGCTGTGCTTATAGTCCATTAGTGGGAGAAATTAATCTGCTACTTTGAGATGCACAGGCCCCTGATGCGGTCAGCTGACAGTAAGAAACATTTATAATCCTTTACCTGCGGGCTTGACCTCTACTTGTTTTTAATCTTAACGCAGAAAAACCTATTTCTCATAGGTATGTAGAAGTGAACAGAATAAGTATTTGTTGCACTTTTTTGAAAAGGTGGGGTAACTCTGTCTCCACAGACAGCCACAGGCTAAATGTTTGTATTTACTGGTTTTTCTTTTCCTCGTGTCACTCTCCCCTTAGGAGGCACCAGCTTAGGAGGCCCCATCAAATTGAAAAGCCCTGCTAACCACCCTTGACCCATCCACTCCCACTCCCACCACTTTGCCCAAGAGACTCAGTTCTAGTTTTCTATTAATAACACGATTGATTGATTTATTCATTCTATTAATCTTATATAGATATACTAAAAGTGTGGAGAGGCATACTCCTGGCTTTTACACTTGATTTTTGTTGTTTAAATATTAATAAATATGTTTAAATATGTTTAATATTTTGTTTAAATATTAAATATTGTTTAAATATAATAAATATGTAAAAATAAATGAAACCATTACTGTCCCCATTTCCTAATTTCATCTTGATGAGATGTATTGATTTTTATCCACGAGCAAGAAATGTCCCCAGATTTGATTTCAGAAATCTGGTCACCTTAGCTTTTATATTTTAATATTTATACAATAATGACCACCTGCCCTATTTACTAGGGGGCAAATATAACTCAAGTCACTTCAGCGCGATCTCTCACACACGCGCACATATATATATATATATAATATATACATATATACATATACATATATATATATATATATATACATATATACATATATATATATATATATATATATATATATATATATATATATATCTTGGGGGGCCTGACTGAGTTTGCACTGCAAATAAGTCCGGTTTCTGTCAAGAAACTCTTCTAAAAATTCCATATCGCTATCAGATGATAGCTCCACGGAACTCCCATCACTGTCACTAAGTACTTCATCACTCTCTGCTTTGTACTGTTAAAGATTGGGTTTACCGGCATGCTGTTACATGTCTATTGAAAACCCATCTTATCCCGGTTCCAGATTTGGCCGCAAGTGAGAAAACATTAATCAAGAGGTAGAACAGTTTAATTTGCATATTTAATTCATAGAAATTAAATATGTAGACAGAGTTTACATTACCAATCAAGATGATTTCACCGTGCAGTCACGAAGTCTGTCTGAAGTCAGTTTTACCAAGACATTCCTTTTATCAACTTTAAAACTCCTCCTGCAAGCTCAGGGGAAGATGATTGACCCCCTCTCCTTCTGACCAATAAAACTCCATGTTTATCTTACGCTGGAGCAGGGAGAGACAGACACCACTCTGCTTGACTAAGATATTTTCTTAACAGTACAGAGCACCAGTCGTCGCCATCTTGGAAAATAGTGCGTCGTGACAAACAACAGAGCGTTGGGACTTGCTCAACAGTGGGTCCGCCGAGTGACGTCACAAAATGGGAGGTGACAGTACTATTCTTGAACAAGATGGGTTCCTCCACATAAACGTGATTAAATGAAAATTATTCTTAATTAAAAAAAACGTATAATTTATTGCACAGTATGTAGTAGTTTTATATTTAAAGTACTTTCAGCAGTTTGATTTCTGATTTTGACTGGACTTCTCCTTTAAAAACAAATCAATCGTTAGGAAGCTAGACTAACAGAAAAGGCAATTATGGATGCCAAATTTAATTATCTGAAGGGTTTAAATTATTTGAAAGACTTCTCATTTTAATAACAGTGGTTTGAAGAAGCAATACTTATTGAAAACATGCAAATCCCAAGCATTTCTGAGATTACAATGGAGCAACTTTAATGGAGTGTTATGACAGCTGTGTAGAGTTGATCCTTTAAGCCATATGTTGAAGTAGTATTTTGCAGGATGTCACGATTTGTCTTCGATGAACTCAGAACCACACACGGAGCTAAAATTGAAAGTTTATTGAAAAGGTTGATGGAGTGGTGGATGATGAAACCAGAGAGTCAGGACTGAACTGGAACGGGGGTGTAGATGAGAGCAGGAGCTGACGGCCCGGAGAGGGAGAGAGTTCTCGCAGGAGCTGAGTGGAGACAGGGATACACAGGCGGAACCACCAGCACAGAAGAAAGGGTTCTTGCAGGTCAGAGTCACAACGGGATTATTAGCTTGGCTGGATGAATACTTGCAAGCCAGACCCACAGCAGAATAAGCAGACAGGCAGGGTGAGTACTTGTAGGCCAGAACCAGAGCAGGATTAGCAGCAAAGCGGGGTGAATACTTGCAGGTCAGAGTCTCAACAGGATAGTAGCTCCTCCTGAGGTTCAGAAGGGAGACAGGGTTAGATCCAGTAGCAGGCAGAGACAACAAGGTAAAACTAAGGCAGGAAACAAACATCTAGCAGGAGCAAACCAGGCAGACAGGCGGGAAGAAGTGGAGTACTGAAGACGAACCAGCAGAGGAGTGAAAGCAGAGAGAGGCTTAAGTAGGGAGGCTGGCAGGTGAAATGAGTCTGACTGATTAATGACCAACAGGTGTGACTGACTGCAGAGGGGGTGAAGGGAAAGCTGAGTGAGGGGGAGGAGGAGCTGAAAACTAACAGAAAATAAAGTAAAATCATAACTAAAACGAAAGTAAAATCATAATTAAAACCCTAACAAGGAGGAAAAACAGAAAACTAATAGTAAACAAAAGCCAAGTCAAAACTAAACCCTGACACAGGGTAGTATTTTTTCGTGGTGATCCAAATTGAACTATTTCACTCTTAGTGTTGGCTGTTAGGATCTGCATGTAATGCCCTTCTATGTCCATCTGTGTCAGTGTTTTAGTCAATTCATAGAGATTTAGTAAAATCATTGAATACATGTTTTGGTTACACTATGAATCATATCTAATTATTACCAAATAATCTAATAATTACATCTCTTCAAATTATTCATGAGTTTTATATTTAAAAACATAATAAACTAAAGCTCTGTTTCAATTGAAACTAATGATACAACTACATGTAATTTTAATTGACCACACCCTGAAGTAAATCCTTGAATTTTAGTTTATGCAGAAACATATGTTGACCTTTCAAACTGCTGTATTCGTTTGCTAATGTTTAAATTTTTCGGATACGTGCTAGAACATATATGTCCTCTTTGCTATCCAATGAAACAATCAACACATCCGTTGGCCATAGCTTATTGTCCCTGCGCTCTCTTCACTCGGGACACATAAACCTTTTTCTTTGTTTTACGCCTTCCCTTCCATTTTTCCTCTATAACACGAGAGGACTGAAACAGAATTTACAAATAAAGGAATTGTCATAGAGCAGTTTTTATTTCTTTGTTTATTGTGTAGGTGTTTGTCTGGTTTAGCTGTAAATGTTGCTAACAAGTTCAATTTTATTCCAAAGGTTATTCTTGAATTAATTCTTGAACAAATAATCAAGATTTCTGAAACCAAATCTGGGGACATTTCTTGCTTGTGGATAAAAATCAATACATCTCATCAAGATGAAATTAGGAAACAGGGACAGTAATGGTTTCATTTATTTTTACATATTTATTGATATTTAAACAACAAAAATCAAGTGTAAAAGCCAGGAATGTGCCTCTCCATACTTTTAGTATAACCTAAGATTAATAAAATGAATAGATCAATAATGTTATTAATAGAAAACTAGAACTGTGTCTCTGGGTTGGGGCAAAGTGGTGGGGGTGGGAGTGGATGGGTCAAGAGTGGTTAGCAGGGCTTTTCAATTTGGTGGGGCCCAAAGAGCTCTGCCGCCTCCTAAGGAGAGAGTGACATGAGGAAAAGAAAAAACAGTAAATACAAACATTTAGCCTGTGGCTGTCTGTGGAGACAGAGTTACCCCACCTTTTAAAAAAAGTGCAACAAATACTTATTATGTTCACGTCTACATACCTATAAGTAATAGTTTTATTCTGTGTTAACATCAAAAAGAAGTAGCGGTCAGGCCTGCAGGTAAAGGATGATATATGCTTCTTACCGTCACCTGGCCGCATCAGGGGCCTGTGCATCTCAAAGAAGCAGATTAATTTCTCCCACTAATTGGCTATAAGCACAACTCCACTACTTCCTGAACTTCAGCAGCTCAGGAAGATGTGGGGCTGTGCTTAGAGCCTGTTTGGGACAAGAAAATGGGTTTTGGTGATGTGAGGTGAAAAGGTGTTAAACATGTTCAAAAAAAGCACAGACTTGGAAATCCCCTTGACATGAATGCAAGTGACTGTGCGTGTAGTGCAGCATGAGCATGTATAAACTTACATAAAGTGTGTATAACTACATTATGTGTATGTGTATGGTAGTAGTTGATGTGCAAGTATATTGTTTGCTCCTATAAGGTGAGTTAACTCACGGTATCCAGAGGTCTGGAAAAAACATAAGGGGAGAAGAGGATATATTATGTACAGAACAAACATTTTTAAAACACAAGAAAAAAATACAACTAATCTGCCTATTCTTTCTGCCACAGCTAGGGAAGTGCAGTGAAACTCATGTTCAGTGCAGAGACTCAGAAAGAGGTTATATCCTCAGACAATTGGGATACTCAACTCAAACCTGAGTATATAGCCACTCTGTTTTACAAAGTATACTTTGCACACTACATTACTCAATACGTTACTTTATCACTCAAATCATGTCAGCGCTTTATCACTTGAACTTTATTAATACTCTTCTAAGTTAATTTTTCTCCCTTCTTGTCAAACGTGTTCCAGTGTTTCTATTTTTCTCCACTCTCATTTAATATCCTGTCTTCCTATCTTCTTCCTCTCTCCTCTTGTATCAATCTTACATTATTCTTAAAACAGACATTATATAATTAAAATCACTTCCAAAAACATTAGAATGTACAACATGAAAACCTCCTATTATTATTATTATTGTTATTATTATTATTATTATTATTATTATTATTATTATTATTATTATTATTATTATTATTATCTCATCTGATTAAATACAAAAAATGCTAATTGCTGCGGGGGCTGTCGGGTCGGATCGGTCAGCTGACGGTTGCTTTCCTCACCTGCCGGCAGAATCGCCCTTCCGCGCCGCTTCCCGGCGTCATGTCTTGTCCAACGTATTGTACGAGATTACAGCTACTGGACTGCAAAGTTGGTTGCCATGGAAATTACAGATAAACTGACTCTGAAGGCAAAGTGTCTGACATACTCAGACTGGACAGAATCACTGTTATGGGTGATATGTGTCAGCAAGGAAGTCTGCATTACAGATCTTCTCCACCAATGGGATAAATGGAACTCAGGGACCGGTTGCATTGCGTTGTTATGAGAACACAGTTCTGTCTGTAAACATTCCTCTGTGTCATGGTGCAGTTTTTGGCCTTCCTGTCTCCCCATGAACTTTCCAGCACTTTTCACCTCTCATCTAGCCCAGTTACTTCATTCTCCACTGCACCTTCTGATTAGTTCCACCTGCCATTCCTAATCAAGCCCAGACTCGGTTCACCTGTCAACACTCCTACTTAAGCCTCCCTCAGTCTGCTCCTCCCCGCCGGATTGTCTTCACCCAAACCTCGTCTGCCAGTCAGAGCTTCCCACGTCTGCCAGTCAGAGCTTCCCACGTCTGCTAGTCAGAGCTTCCCTCGTCAGCCTGTCAGAGCTTCTCACATCAGTCTGTCAGAGTTTCCTTCGTCTACGCCTCCCTGCCCGCCTGCAAGTACTCTCTTTGCTGTGCTGTTGGTTCTACTGCTACTCCAGCGCTCCAAGTAATCTTTGCCTATTAGATTAAATATGGAAAAAGGGTTAGGCCGAGAACAGGTCAATATGTGAACAGATGGTGCCCAAACCTCGGTCTGAGTGGTGTTTGTTTTGAATTTGAGTCAATCTGCAGTAGAGATGGGCATCACAGCGGCTGCGTAGAAACACAATAAAGTGAGATTTCCTCTTTTTTATTAAATCTCTTGAAGCTGTGATGTCAGGTCCCATGGAAGCAGAATATTTTGTAACTTTTAAGGGCAGAGGAATGTTTCAGGATAATTGTTTGCAAACGTGACGGTAAAATGTAATTTGCATGCGGTTACAATAATGATAAGCCCCGGGGGACCCTGGCCAGGTCTCTCAGAAATACTGTAACTTTGAAAATGTGGGTTTAGAGCTCCCTTGTTAGGCACAGGGGAAAATGTCTCTTCCTCTGTGTTTAACATTTAAAGCTGCCATTCTGACAAACAGGCACGTGGTCGACTTGGGGTTAAAGTTTGAACATCCGTAATCGAAGCCAAGTGTTTCTGTAAAGATAAAAGGAACAACTTCACCTTGATGGGGAGACCCCAAGTCGTGGGTGGATATTGGGTTTAAATGGTTCCCTAAGGGTCTCTTAAAGACACTTAGAAATAGACTTATCCACAGATACTTGATGAAAGTACAAGTAAATGATGCTGTAGGAAACTGACCAGTGTAAAACAGTAGGATGAAAACGTAGAGAGAAAAAAAGTTGGAAGCTGAAATTAAAGAGAGTGCTGTGTGGAGGGAGTGTGTCAGAGAAAGACCGGTAATCTTTAGAATCTATGGTGTAAATGGATGTAAAGGTGTAAAAAGGGAATTTGTGTCCACGTGTTTGTGAAATAAAGACATAAATCCTTATGGAGCCAAAGCAAAATGAATAATGGCAACAGTCGGCTTGGTTAAACTGCCACACCCTCCCTTCTTGGATAAGCTGTAACAAACTAATTATTTTGGCAGTTGGAACATTTAAATCATGAACAACCAGAGATCTGTGTGTGTGAAAATGGTGTGAAAGTGCAGGCCTGCATGTGTGTGTGTATGTGTTTGTTTAAATGTCTTGTTGGCATGTTATTAACTGTGTGATGTTTTCTGTGTGATGTAATTCAGTTTAAATTATAGAATACCACTGTTTCAAAATGTTTATTTGTGTTGAATGTCTGCAGCATTTAACATTAATACATTTTGGAGACCTCCAATAAAAGAGAAAACGTTTAACTAAAAGTTTGAAAGACGAAAAAGAGAGACAATTTAATAATATTGAAGTTTAGTGTTTTACATTACATGTCTAGCCAATAATAAAGTGATACACGGAGAAATGAACGTGGTTTGAACGGATAATATTTGAAGTTTGTTAGAAATAATTAATTGGAACTGAGAATAAGCTGTACATGGTGGCTCATTTTGGTTACAGAATTAAGCTGCTGAAGCCTTGAGGCTGTGTCCTGGTTGTTTTACACTGTAAAATTGCTCAGAAGTTGTTTTTTTAAAAATGGATTCATGATAGTTGCCTGTAGAAGAGCCAGATTAAACACTAAAATTATAATTATGGAATATGAATGGTATGGCAAAGCAGTAAAGCAGAGATATATATAAAAGATTATTGAGATTATGAAATTGCTTTTAACAATAATGATTCCTCACAAACCAGTCCACTGGAAAGAAGTCTTTAAATATACTTTGCATAAAGATTTTCCGAAAATATATGAGAGGAATATGACAAGTGCAAGGCTCATGGTTTTTAGTTTACTTTATTTATTTAATTAAAATAATAACTTTAAGATGCATACACACAACACTAGCAAATTGATTCATCCCTTGATATCTGCCCCTTAACTTATCTTACTACAATGGTGCATCAGTTCTGTTATGGAATTATGTTTTACAGTATTTATATCCATCTTGTCCCAGTTAAATCATGCATTCTGAGTATTTTATGTCGTATGAATAATGGATTGGAAGGATCTCTAAAATGACTATTGCTAATTTTTAGGGTTTTTAATCCAAAATAAATAATGGCTGTATATAGGTTTGTATGACAATCCCAAGATTTTTAGGCACTGGAATGGGTTTGAGACAGCCAAAGAGTTGGCAGGCCAGAACTATTTAATGAGAGTTTTGCTTTAAATAGGACAGCAATTGTTTTCTGATGTTTTTCTTTTTATATGTGATTTCAATGTAGGATCTTAATCTATCATGACACCTAAGAAATTTGGTTTGCTTTACTCTTAATTTCCAATCCATCTGGATTTGGTGATAAATTGTTTTTCTGTCGTGAAATAATATGAAATTTGTCTTTTTAAGATTGGGTGACAATTTGTTTACATCAAACCAACATTTTATTTTTCCAACTCAGAGTTTAGTACCTACATTACTTCTTGTATAAAATAATGTGTCATAAGCAAATAATAGGCTGCAGAGTACATTTGCAAGATCATTGATATACAAAATAAAACTTGGTTTTTCAGTTAATACATGTTTAAATTCAAAAATTCATTAAATTCTGGATCAGCTTTGGCTGAGATTGAAAACTATAAATTTGCTTTGGATGCAGGAATCAGCTGTGTTGCAATATATATTCAATCACTAATAAAAGGAGTCTTAGTTAAATAATAAATATAACATAAAATAAATTAATTGAAAATTAGTTGCTTTTCTAAAGGACAGGGAAAAAAGGAAATTTGATAGCATTCAGGTTTTCAACAGGCCAGGTCTGAAGTTTTGCTAAAAGCTGAGGAAAACCTTGAACAATTTCCAGACAGGATAGCTCAAGCCTGGGAAACAGAAAAAAAACAAATGTTAAGACTAATCTAACATCAAGGTAAACATCCGAATATGTTGTGTCAGTGTTTTTTGGCCTTCGACAGGAACTGCAGCAAGACATATCAGATGGTGTCTGCAGGACGGGGTAAGAGGTAACTCCTAATAATTATTGAAGGACAGAGTGTCTGCCATCAGATTAACCACATGTAGCGTTCATTCATATATATATATATATATATATATATATATATATATATATATATATATATATATATATATATATATATATAAAAAATATATAAAAAATATATATAAAATATATATATATATATATATATAAATATATATAAAAATATATAGCCTGTGTTACCACTCTGCAGCTTTAGTGTGTTCAGTTTTGCAACATGGTGCAGCCTTAGTTTATTGAAGGCAGATACAAGTAGTGAAATCAGCCAGAATACATTTCCATGCAGCACAGGAATGAGGCATCGTCTCTGATTCACGTTCACAATACAATACAATACATACAATATGGCGGTGACGTTGACGTGCGAACCTGAGCCCTATGACGCGTCTACGTATATATGTCTGTGGTTGGCAAGCAACTTAAAGGTATACTATGCAACCGGGGTTGATTTTCCAGCGAGGCTCCCCCCAGAGGGTGAAAGTAAAAGTGCACTGTCATAAAGATGCTCAGCTGTTCTGGTTTCTCCGTCAAGCCAGGCGCGGTTGTTTTGAGCTTAGCAGACAGGCGAAAGCAACGAAAAGTTGAAAAAACGGCAGTACAAACAATGACTAACACAGTGAAAGTATGAACATCAGGGTTTCCCGCAGCGCTATCTTGGTGTCCGCCTCGCCAAACTCACGCTACCGCCTCGCCAACATTAAAAAATAATAATAATAATAAATAATAATAATAATAAAAAAACTCGATATTCTTGCATATTTATTTGACGTTAACACGCGGTTCTTTGTTGTTGCTTTCGCGCGTGCATATAGTGAATGGCAGGAGCCTGTTTCAGAAAGGAGGTTAAGTGAAAACTCTGAGTATGTTAACCCTGAAATGAGGGAAACTCTGGGTTTTCTGTTTCAGAAAGGGAGGTAAGTTAAACCTGAGAAAGAAGAGTAAGTCAAGCCCGTTTCTGAAAGAGAGGTAACTTATACTCAGAGTCAGTTACCATGGCAATTTACTCTGTGAACCTAACCTGGTCGGGAGCAGGTTTTCTTCAGAAAACCCAGAGTTTATTTTGGTCTCCTCCCCTTTTTTAAAGAGGAAGTGGTGTTTAAACACCTCATTGATTTTTTGGGGGCATATTAATTGCGCACATTTCAGTCACGCAGAGCGCATCAAAGGGAATGAAATGACATGACCTTTTATGGATGATCCTGTTGACGAAGAGGTTGTATTACTTCGTAGGGAGTTACATTTACGTCGGGAAAGGATTTTGAGGCCCACAGTGGATTTTTTGTCATATCCCTATCCTATCACAGCAATTTATATGGTGTTGTTCATCTGCTAAAAAAAAAGAAAACAAAAAAAAAGATTTTAAAATAGTTTCAATACTTCCTAGAATTCACCTGTGACCATACACTCACCTCTCACTTTAGTTTCAGAATGTCGATTTCCAGATCTGCCTTTTGGATCTGGCGGTCCAAGTATACAAGTTCTTTGCTGTTTTTTTCTATCTTTTTAATAAGAAGAAGTCTATATAACTCCTTAACTGGCAACTGAAAATACATTAGATTAGAGTTACATCATGAATGTAGTCTAAAATTCAGAATGAAACTGTGGCATTTACTGTAAATCACTGAACTGTGTCCATCTGTGCACCAGAAGTTGATGGACCTTCCTCCTGCCGTTCTTCCATAACTCTGGGGGGTAGAGATAAGAATGACCATTTATAGATATAAACTTGGATTCTATAGGCTACTCCACATATAAATGTGAATGTGTAGATTGTTTGATGTGTAGACATATAATATTAAAATTACCTCTGTAGGCCTGTCTGTGGCAGCAGAAACGGTTTCTTCATCCCCATCATCCTGTGAAGATGAGCATTTCATAGAGTACACTTTATAATACTATTTATCATAATTGATGGTGTATGGAGTAGGCTACTGACAACTGTATGGGGTACTGTTGGGACAGGAGGCTCCAAGAGGCAGATATTACCATCTGAATCTGTTGGGACCAACAAAAAACCCAACCCAAAGTAATATAAATGGAAATATCACATTTAGTCTATATAAAAAAATAACACTGTAGGTAGACCTCTTACATTTTATGAAGGCACTTAAATCTTCTGGAGTGACTGGCTCTGATTAAGTCCCTCCAGGAATTCCCTCAGCCATTGGCCTTCCAGCATTTAGGCTCAGAGCCATCTCTTCTGCTTTTGTCAGGGGTGGTGGTGCAGGTCCTCCCCCTGTTTTACGAGCCTCTGCCTTCTGTCTGTTGGCTGAGTAGAAGTCAAATGAGAATGAACATTTAGACATATGTCAAAAATGCTACACTGAATGCCATTTAGTCATTTAATATGTCAATTGTTTGTAAAGCCAGGTAGCAACTTCTATGATGTGCTCAAGGCTTACCTGCTTGAAGTATGTTTTTATATTTCATTTTCAGCTGCTGCCATGTTCTTTTGATGCCTGCAGGATTGCACCTATCCATGAAAATTAAATTAGGTTTAATAAAATACTGTTCTTCCAGTTTCACCTCTGATATTATAACAGTTGGGTAAGTTACTCTAAAATAGTTCTTAATTACTAACTACAAATTTTATCTTCAACAAGTCTAATTAGATTAATGTAATAATTACTGTCTCGAGAAAGTATTGGTCTACTTACTAATTTGTTTTATTTACTTATTAATTACTTTCTAAATCCCAAATCAACCTCAACCACTTGAACAATACAAGGAGAGACAAGAAACTGCACTTCTAATGCTTTCAAATTAAAACAATATTCAATTGCATGAATTAATCTTAAATTGACCAAAGTGTATTATAGAGTAAGAAAGTTAAATTAAAAATATACCTTTTAAAATTTGATATTAAATCCACTATTGTTTTATAGTCTTTAATTTAATTACAGTATTTAGATGACTTAGTAACTTAATTCATTACACCCAACACTGTATAAAAGTAATTAAAATGTAAACTTACGCACTGACTCGAGCAGCTATTTTCACCCAAGCTAACTCTCTCTCCTTCGCCGCTGCAGCCGTGTTGCTTTTTTTTTTAAAATACATGCTCAAATTCTGCATATGCTTGCATAAGCACATCCAGTTCTGCTGGTGAGAAATATGCACACCTTTTTTTGTCTGACGCTGTTGCCATGGTGACTCGTAATATCTGCGCTCCATTGATAATGGCTTTTTAAAGTTGTGGTGCATGCACTTAACTCAGAGTCAGCCAACTCAGAGTTGATTGAACTAACTAATTTCAGCTGTTCTGAAACCCAAAACTCAAAGTTTCCCATCTCAGGCTAAGTCAACTCAGAGTTCAAGTTTTAACTCAGAGTTGGTTGAACCTCCTTATTGAAACAGGCCCCTGGGCAAAAACACATGGAGTTCTCGCCGTAAAGCAAGACCGACTCTTGCGGTCTTGCACGAGACTTCTGAGCCTGTGGGTGCGGGCCGAGTGCTCTTGCAATAGGGGGTTTTCAGGTGACGTCACGCTCAGGTGACTACTCAGCGCGTCCGCCATATTGGGTGTCAGTCGTTTCGCTTCGTTGACCCTGCATTGTATGACGCCTTAGGCAGTATTGAAAGTGAACAATGGGGAAAACGTGTTTAATGGTTGGTTGCACGGCCCGTGGAGGTGGAGATCAACGCTCTTTCTATCGCCTACCAGCCGTAATATTGAATCAGTGTGAAAAAAAAAACAGCTGTCTGAACAACGCCGTCACCTATGGCTGACACGGATATCCAGGTCCGATTTGGACGGTGTTAAGCTGGAATACGCCAGAGTCTGCGGTGCTCACTTTGTCACAGGTAATTAACTGTTAAGTATTTAAAACATGTAAGAATATATTAATAATAGGGCTTGGGCGTCATGACGTATTACTTTCCGCGGCTGCCATGTTTCTCTGCCTCCGCCGCCTCTACTGCCTATGACTACCGCGTACTGTACTCCCTCTCTCAGCCGTGTCTTAATTTGATTAATTTCACCTTAACTTGATTTCAACCATGGTAAACCGTTGCTGTATTGTGGGCTGTAACAGCGCAACACATGATCGCCATGGGAAAAACATAGAAACAGATTAATTTTCCACCGCTTTCCTGCCTGGAGGCGCAACCACGGAGAACAAGTGTCAGCGATAAAAAGAGTCGTCGGCTCGCTTGGATCGTGGCTGTAAGTCGACCGAACATAACTTTCCACAGTATCCCGATGTCAATGAGAGTGTGTTCTAAACCTTTGAAACACATAGCAGCAAGTTAAAAGTACATTACATGCGTGAGTGGTTGTTAGCGCTAACGGTTAGCATGTGCCAGAGCCCGTCTGAGCACAGCTTACCTTTGAACGAGTTACAGAGATAACAAAGAGTCGTCGGCTCGCTTGGATCGCGGCTGTAAGACCGAACATAACTTTCCACAGTATCCCGATGTCAATGAGAGTGTGTTCTAAACCTTTGAAACACATAGCAGCAAGTTAAAAGTACATTACATGCGTGAGTGGTTGTTAGCACTGACGGTTAGCAGCTACTAAACTAGCATGTGCCAGCCCGTCTGAGCACAGCTTACCTTTGAACGAGTTGCTGTGTTCCCACTGTTTGCTGGCTTTATGATCTGCAGCTCCTACCGGCGCCAATACGGTAAATACAACTTAATTTTGCACTGGTCATTGTTCTGCTTAAATAATTAAAGCCGCGAGCGGCGTCGATCGGCCTTGCAGCCAAGCGCCTTCGCGCACCGCCGGCCGCCGGCCGTCAGCCACCGCAGAAGCATGCGCCGCATTTGCGTCGGATTGTTTACATTTTTACCATCTTATTAAAACTCACCCGTCCACGTATGATGGCGATTTCCTTGATGTACATAACCAGATGTGAACTGGTTGTGAGCCTCTAGACCCTTGTAAGCTCTCATTTCCTCAAGAGTGTGCAGAGGGTTTTCACTGAACACCAGGTAATGCACTATGTCGCCGTGCTCTACATTTGGCCAATCATCTGGATTAGTGCTAAACAAGGCACCGTGGAGGGCATAGGGGTCCATATGGTCGATCACGGAACATTTCCTCAGATATACGTCCTTATCTGGTCGCTCTAGCGTGCTGGCGTACTTATCCATTCGCGATACGATAATACGTGTACGACAACTAGAGATAAGGAAGTGTGCCACCCAATATGGCGGACCGGAAGTTGGCCAGTGACGTCAGTGAAAACACCCTATTGCAAGTACGGTATTTCCTCCACAGACCACCAGGACGGCCGAGAAAACCTTTGTTCGACCTGAAATGACTCATTTAATCATCCAAAACGGTATGGAACACATTAATTAACTGAAAAATGTTGCATAGTATGCCTTTAATGATGTGCACTACCGCCATCTACTAAAGTAGAGTGTGGATCAGGATGCTGTGTATATATTTGTCAGGTTTAAACACCTAAAACATTCATTAACAACACAAGAAGGAGAGACAACAATGAAGTTGGTTTTCAAATAATCTTGCAAGGAGATCGAACGGAGATGCTTACTACCTGTCTCCAAATCCGATCTGAAGCAAATCTGTTGCCTCCTCTCTATTTATTAGGAATAGGAATCCCTGGTTCCATTGTCAAGCTAAGGGTAGATATAAGCAAAACAACTGTGACCTTCGAGATAAAACCAAGCAGTTCACACAGTGCAGCACTCCAGATGGCTGAATAGAGTTCATAAAAACACTTATCATGGTCACAACATATTTCTCTGCTTTCTGCAGGCCTTCTGCAACTATTAGAGAGAGATCTAAAACCTTAAAACTTCTTAGTAGTAAAGAGTAAATATATATGATAAATACAATGAAAATAGTAAATAACATAAAATATGTAGAAGATAGAATAATTCTATCAATATTCTCCCACCAAAAAAAAAAAAAAAAAAAACAACTGACGCCCTCCTCCTGGTTCCAGCTTCTAATAAAGGGTGGTAATCAGCTCTGATGTGGTGCACCTGCCCGTCCAACCCTGCTGAGGAGAGGGAGAAAACAACCCAGACCTGAACCTAGACCACAGAGTATGACAAGATGCTCAAGGAGGATGATGACTTTTCACACACGGGGGTGTGTGGAGACACCCAGGACAAGCTGCTGCGGTTTGAAACTGTTATGAAGTTGTCACAGGTGGCGAAATTGTCGATGGCTGAGGCACTTGGAACCAGGTTGGACACAGGAGAGGATGAGGTGGTCCCACAGGGATTACCTGTAACCTAACACTGGCTGTAAACAGGATTTTCATTTTGGGTTTGCTGGGTTTGCCAAAACGAGGAGCATCACATAAGACTTTCTCAGTCCTGACCAGGTCCACGCTTAAAACACTAAGATCCAATTACAAAAACCTTTAATTATTGACGTGATTACTTGGATGGGACAAAATGTAGTGCAAAAAATATAAGGGTTTATAGATCACTGAGTGATATAATTTAACAAACTCTGCGGCCTAAAGTTGGGAAAAACTAGGAAATGCAATAGTAATAATAATGGATAAATGAAAATAAAGAAAATCACTCTGAGTAATGTTTGCTTTTTTTTTTCAAGTTTAGAGTGTACACATGAGAACTGGAAACATCATACTTAATAAAGGACAGAATTGCATGAGGTTAAAAGTGTGATTGTGTGTATTATCAATGAAACAATAGTTTGATGAATGAAACAGGTTTTTCTTAGAGCTGTATTGAGGAGTTAAATGAACAGGGGGAGATGCTTTTAAAGAGAAACAATGGGTTACTGTTCACAGCATGATATTACCGTTTAATGGTTTGTTTTAAAACCATTCAACCAGGGGGAGATATATTACAACCAGGGTTGAGCAGATAACCTGTTAAAGCCAACAAATTACTAACTTATGGAATAAAAGGGGTTAGAATTGTTCTTCGCTTTAGGCAAAAGGAGTACTGTATTCATTTAGAAGTCATTTTGGTTTGATGCATGTCAAGCTGAAGCTGATTCACAGAATTCCTTCCTGTCTCCTCCCTATGCTACGCCTACTTCCTGAATATCAACCAATTACGACTTGAGGTGCTCTAGGGCGTGAACACACTTCCTTTTTCTCAGCTGAGCTTTTCAAAATAAGACAAAATCTATAGAAATGCTTATGATTAAAATTCTGGAAATCTACATAGTGGTACCTGTTTTACTGTTTAAAAATTAAGAACACATATAAAGTATTTTAGAGCTGGTTCAGCAAGGGGTTTCTGAAAGGTTTTTGTAGAAGTCATTGTTGAGACTGTGTTGAATGAGATAAGGTGAAACCTTGACAATAGGTTGCAGAGAACTTTCAACTATCAGACATTGAAAGGTGAGACACACAGTGGATGAATTCTGTTAAGAATTACAGAGAAAAACTGCTGCAGATACATCTGAAGTTTAAGATTACTCCATTGATATAATTCATGCAGGAAGTAATAAATACAATGCAGGATTTTAAGCTTAGAGCTAAATAACTGTGGGCAGGAATATCTTGAATGTGAAAGTGTTTGAAGAAGGTTTTTAATAAATGACACATGAATGGGGTTTTTGATAAGAACACCAATTGCACCTTGTTTCTGGGGAGAAATGCCCAGGCCAGAACTGAACACTCACCGCCATCCAGCTCAACCGCCTCTGCAAGCGGGAAACAAAAAGAGGACTTGGGATGGAGAAGCCAGAGAACTCTGATTCTTATTCTTCAACAGGAGGAGTTGCCTAAGAACCCTAAGCATGAATGGCCTAGAGGCTTTCTTAAATTTGCATTCTTAACGTACGGACTCTTTGTATATTGTGTTACTGTGTTTTTCAACTGCCCTATTCCACTGATTTACGATCCTGTTGATCAAACAGGATCGTAAACAGGATCCTGATGATCCTGTTTGATTTTGTGTTATGACATTTATACTGTGATGTTGCATTATGTTGAGCATTATGGTTTCATGATTAGGAATGGAAACTGCCTTCTTTGGATCCACACACCAAGACCAACATTTTATGCAATCTTTTTGCTTTGATATAAGAATGTTGAGCATTATGGTTTCATGATTAGGAATGGAAACTGCCTTCTTTGGATCCACACACCAAGACCTACATTTTATGCAATCTTTTTGCTTTGATATAGGAAAACCAAGATCTGGTTTTCCTAAGTTTGTTTGTAAAGCACATTTCAGCAGCAAGGCGGTTCAAAGTGCTTTACATCATGAAAACCTAAAAACATCATGAACTCACCGAAACAGTCACTGGTTGTGAGACCAGTTACAAACATTAAATTGTATCAGGTGAAAACATCAATACACATCACATATGCTGGGCAATGTTCCTGTTATTATTGGCCAAAAGCAGCTCTAAACAGATGGGTTTTCAGTCTTGATTTAAAGCAACTCAGTGTTTCAGCTGATTTGCAGTTTCCTGGAAGTTTGTTCCAAGTTTTTTGGAGCATAGAAATTAAATGCTGCTGCTCCAAGTTTGGTTCTGGGTATGCAGAGTAGAACAGAACCAGAAGATACAAGTGGTCTAGAGGGTTGGCACACCAACAGCAGTGGCTTCTCTTGCATGAATTAAGTGGGGCACAAAAACAACACCGATTGGCAGCAACTAATTTGTTTTGTGACGCATACAACTGACTTTGATTACTGAAAATCCATTTTATATAAAATGGCTAAATGTAATTTAATTTTTACATATAAAATTACAAATAAAGGCTCACTCATACTGTTCATTTATTAATCAGAAAAGATTCACATTAATCCTTCAATGAACCAGCAAGGCCAACCACTCGATTAATATTTGCTTTTAGTTTACATTTTCCTGTTTTATTTTGTTTAAAATTTCCTACATTTATTACAACAATTTTATACTTTTTATTTTCCAAGATTTTAATAATATAAAGCACTTTCCATTGCCCTTGCACTGAAATGTGGCATATAAGTAATTTTGCCTTGCCCAGATGGTTGCACACTATCCAGCAGAAGTAACGTGAACGTTTCCAGTATTTTGATTGGACGATCCAAGCTTGGGGCCGGAGTATTTGTGCCCCACAGCTGTCTACTGAGAGCGTGTTGAGCATGCGCACTGCGATTTTAGATGTCCATTATTTAAACAAACACTGGTGGGCCAGCCCCAATATCAAGGCACCTCAAGAGGATTTAGCCTGCTGAGCTTGTCAGTATTCTGGCAGACTTAGATATATAGACACAAATGTTTATAACAGAATTTTATTGGTAAGGGAATCTTTTTTTTTTTTTTTTTACATAATACTGCTCTAATAAAGAACAATCAACTCCCACATTTTTGCTGATTTCCATGAAGGGGCTGTGCTTATGGCGGCGGGAGGGGTAAAATTTAGCAAAAATGAAATTGGGAACCATCAGCTAACAGGGATTTACACAGATGTGTAATAGATCAGGATTGACAAACCCATTGGTCTTCTACAATCACTACATAGTTTTATTTAATGACCAAAAAGATGACAGGATAGCGGCTCAGATCTTTCTTCATTTTACTGATATTGAAATCAAATGGACAATGAATACACACGGTCAAGGAACAACTGGCTAGTATCTTTAAAACCACAACTGTCTAATTTCAGTGACATGTTGTATATACTGTATATATTGCCTTCTGTATATGTACATAGGTACACTCATAAAGTACATACACACACTGTTGGGGTTTCAACACATATAAATGGGTCATGTACATTTTGTAATGATTGGACTCTGTTCAGTTATGACTGGGGGGTGGGGGGGGGGGGTTCCCCAACAAGAACGAAAAAAAAATAATGCATAGACTGCAAATTTGAACACCATATGCCACAAAGGGACACTACACACGCTAAGTACACACTGATTTGAGAGTTACGTTTGAGGGTTTGGTCCTTTAAAAAAAAAAAAAAGAAAGTGCACTCTGATACTTCATTAACAGGAAAACATGAAGTGATATGTTGGAGGACAAAGGATGTTTGAAACCATTGAAGGATTCACTGGACTGAGATGTTAAGGTTGTACAACAGCATTGTGATATGGTTTGGAGGTGATAGAGGATGCTCAAGCAAAACAAACAAACAAACAAACAAACATCAATGTTTCCCTTTTAGTGTCCCAGCTCACCACCCTTACAGCGTTATGAAGGACCACAGACCAAACTATTTGGTCAAATCTAACAAGACTAACATGCGCCACAATACATGAGGTCCCGACTAGACTGAGGTGTGAAGAGGGAAAAAAAAAAAAAAGTCTTCCAGGTGGGATAATCTCTAAAGGCCTGCAGGGAAGTTTAAACACTGGGCTGTCCCTGTCACCGTGGAAGATAAATGTGGATTCAGTAGTTGGTTTGTCTGTGTGTGAGGTGGACAAAAAAAAAGTAAAATAAATGAAATGAAATGGAATGGAACGACTTCACACGAGCTCTGTGGTCTCTAACGGACCAGCGGGGACTGCTTTAGGGAGATGAGGACGGAGCGCATGCGGGACACATCTTTGGCCTGCTTGCTAGACTTGGGGTTGAAGTCGCAGAGACGAGCCACCCGCTCCCACTCGGTGCCGGGATTGTTCTCATCCAGATCTGAAATCATGGCTTCCTCGGCCGCCCTGACAGAGGAGCAGAGGGAAACAGGTCAGTCAGTGGAGGAAGAATTAAAAAAAAAAAACCCCACTGAAATCATACAAATACCATGAGAAAGTCCCCTGCTGAGAGCCAACACAGGTTATGCTAAATCATCTTCACATCACTGCTCAAAAAGCTTTAGCTCATTACTTAGAACGCTAGAATCTAAGATCAAAGATCTTGAAAGATTCGTGTTAGATCAAAATGTTTTAATTTTCAAAGCTTTGGGCTGGGTTGGACTATTAGCTCAGCAGAGTCTTACTCAGGGCAGGTTAGTCCCATCATAAACATCGACTGCAACTACACCCACAGCTTTTTTTTTTTTTTTTAATACCAGCAGCATGGCCCCACCTTTGCTCATACATAACGCCGCAATTACCCGACTATTCAAACAAGCCACAACAGCCAGCGGAGGTCGGCCAATACCACCAATTTTAGTAAGAATTTAATTTTTTTTTTTAAAAGAAAACAAACTTAGCCAAAATTAATAAATTAAAGGTTTGAAAAGAATTTCGGTTGGTCAAACAAGATTTGCTTATAAAGTTTGCCTCGTGATTGCACAGCTCCTAAACAAGGACCAAAAATAGAGAAAGAAGAAAAAAAAAAAAAACATATAAATGGTTCTCATTAAATACATTACCAATAACACCAAGTTCTGTTTCCTTTTTTTCCTGAACAAGCTACTCGCATATTACCACCACCTGTTAATTTTTATTTACGCCAACTTACTCGTCTTTAAGTTCCCACCCAGTCTGTAAACACAAACTCGGCTCCAAAATAAAAAATGGTGGAGCAAACGAAGTAAAACGGTGGATGGAAAGCTAACCGACATTCACCATCAAACCCATCTACAAAACACCAAGGACTAGCAGGACGACGACACCAAAGGGACATGACATCACTCAGTGGGGCTAAACTGCACCACATAAAAAAAATTAAAAAATAAATAAATAAAACCACAAGTCACACAACGGAGTCTGTCCTCTTGTAAAAATATCAAATACTTAAAAAGGGTTCTGGGGTTTCATTTGTTTACTTAACTGGTCTAGGCGGTAGCAAGGATGGTTAATGTGTGTGCTTTAAGGTGCAGAGGAAAAGAAAACAGGGAGAAACAGTTTCACCAGTCAGAATTCAAAAAGAGAGAGAAAGAGAGGGAGAGGGGGTGAAAAATAAATAAATTAAAAGAAGACACAAAAATGAGCTCATTGCAGATGCCGAAGCCAACATGCCATAGTGACAGTTTTCTTTAGTTTTTCCCATGAAAAATCATTTCTGTGCAGCTTTAGGTTCAGTAACCAAACAACTCTTTCCAGATTTTCTGAAATTTGCAATTACAATCATTTTATCCAGCTCTCACCTGGCACTTTTCAGATGAGGCTTTTTTTTCTCTAAGCGCAATTGCTTTTCCTGCAAATGTCTGAGTTGTATGATTCAGCGTCAATCAGGGGACAGGGTTCTGAGCCTGATTAAGTCCCGTCTATAGTCCCAATGAACAGAAGCTTTAAACCAAAGGCTGCACGTGTCACAGAGCTGCATTAGCTGAACATATCAACCCGTTTCATAGCAGACAACCTGATTTAAACGCTGTAGGGATTCTCTTCTTAGCCAAAAGTTCGCACAGCCAGCGCTGCTAAAACAGCCTTCTCCCTTTATTTTCCCTACAGAATTTAGATCTGGAACATAGATTTTCAAAAGGCTGCCAGCAGCTACAGATTATTGTTGTCTTCATTAAGTTCTCTGGCAATACATTGAACCTGAAATTAAGTTCCTGTTTTCAGCTGTAGTAAATGCCAGTTAAATTAAAAGGAATAATAAATAATAAAAAGTAACAAACAGAGAGAGCTGATTGGCTGATCCACCACTTAAACAGTGGAGGAAATGTGCACATAAATTTCTTTTAAAAATCATATAATTATAATATTTAGATACACTAAACTTTCTTCCCCATAGAAGGAAATTATACTTTCAGCTGCCCGACGGGTTAAAGGCAGCTCTGCCTGAAGATGCGTCTCCACGTTTAAACAGCTTCCCCTTTAAAATATTCTTAAATCCCTGCTTTCCAATGTCATTTTTAAACCCCTCCCTGAAAAATAGCCAACAGTTTTAGTTCTCCACACCAAAGAGTGTAGTTGTCTATGGGATCAGAAATAGTTTGGATCTTTGAGTTACCACCCGGCTGGTCTCTGGTTAGGGGTTATCAAGACGAAAATGATCCTAATCCTTCAATCAATCCCCTTTGCTGCGCATCTTCAAATAACTAAGTAAGACTTTTTTTTTTTTTACAGGTTTATCTGCTATGAAATTTGTCGATTAGCATGTCAGTAGCTACAAAGCACTCACATTTCTAATAAAGCATGAGAGCTGTTTTGCTTGAAGCAGTTGTCCATTTACTATCAATTGAACAGACAATAAAATAAGGAAAAGAAACAACCATAGGAGAATTTATGGGAAAGCTATGCTGGAGCTGATATCAGAAGTAAAGATATCTTCAGGGTCATAAAAACTGCCTTTGCAACAAAAAGGTATAAAAAGCAATGATTATCTACAAGCATAGAAATAACAGACTATGATTAATGCCAACACAGGAAGTTTCGTTGGAAGTCTAAACAACTGCTTCAAGCGACTGCTAAAGATCCTTACTCATCAATTAATTTTAATAATTTAAAAGAAAAAAGAAAAACAACAACAACAGGAAAACGCTCAAGTTTGAAACAATAATACAAGAAGATCATTGTTGGAAAGGTTGCCTGTATTCTGATACAACTTCAGGAGAAACGGCACAGATATGAGTGATGAACAGGGAATGAAAACAGGCAGTTTTGGAAGAATGGAGGGGATCTGTGTGAATATGACTGAAGACTCATAAAGCATGTTTTATTGTTGTAGTAGAGCAAAACTAGAAGCCAATTTTACATTTACAAAAAAAAAAGAAAAAAAAAAGAAAAGAAAGAAATGACGTTCACCTTTTAACTGATTAATAACCAAACCATATATCTCTATGAATGGTTTAAGCAGCAAATAAGAGTGTTGTATATTACTCTAATGATAATCCAATCAGACCTTTTTGACTCTTACGAATTGGTCTGTAACGATAAATTTAGCCATACGATCAATTTTTCTAAAACTTATTGCAATAGCTCATCGTCATTTGGAGACTTTTTTCAACTAAGATGATAATGGCATAATGATGCAAATATATCCTCTTGACCTACCAGCTCAGACAAATTAAGCGGGTGGTGTCATTTGGTTTAAGTCCAAAAAACTGCCACGTTGCAATGCCCGTGTTTGGCTTTGACACCAATTTAATTTTGTTTTTAAACTAGCGTTTCTCTGGCTCTCCCTCACAAGGCTCTCACATTAACTTTAAGCATGTGCCTACCTGACAAGCTGGGTTTCTGTCAACGTATTATAAACCTGGCTTATAATTTACTCACCACAAATTGATTTGTTTATTATCGGGACAATCGTAGTTAGGAACAAAAACAAGGCCTGTACTTGTACTTTTTAAAAATAAATAAATAAAAAACGTGCTTCTTATCCATATTCTGGGAATTATTATGGCTTATAATGGTATTCGTTTGTCTGCACTAAACTGGACTAAATTGTTTCAGTGTGGGGGGAAAAAATAACTGAATTTTTTGATGGTTCAGCCCCTATTAAGAGTCAATTTTGATTAGAAATCAGTTAATCGGTCTACCTCTCATGTAAGAACATGCAGGTGATTGGTTTAGCATTTTAATACTAAATATCAGTAGCTTTAAATAAACATTGTGAAAATAGATCCACTCACAGATGACATGCAGACAAATGGGGCTAAAGTCATTACTAGACTTGGTATTTGAAAAGAATAAATCAGGACGGTTAAAACAATGGGAATTAAAAAAAAAACAAAAACACGAAAATACTGAGGGGTAACTATTTTATTATCTTATGAGATGAATGTGTGCAGGTGAAGGAGGTAAACGTAGACAATATGAGCAAAATAAAACCATATTAAAAAGGAGGATGTTAGTTGGAGCAACATACACATAACCAATGAGGTCAGAGAAGGGCTGCTTGTAGAAGTCCTCGTCCAGCACTCTGGACAAACATCCGCCCAACGACAGAGCAGCGAGAAGGCAGGAGAGAAGAGAAAGAAAAAAAAAAGCAGTAACAGAGAGGAGGGGATAGAAACACAGGCATTATCGGTTACCACTCAGAAATAAAAAGGCAAAGGATCAGGCTTTTGACCTCAAAAATAAGAATTTCACCAGCGCCTAGAGAGTGAGGGAGGCTTGCAGGTGATTGTGTTTGTCGTCTTCAAGAACACAGCAAGGCATTATACAATATTAAGTCTCATTATTTACCACAAATACATGAAAAGATACCTAAAAGACTGTGCGCCATTTAATCCAATCTTAAAGCAGAGGTGTGTAACCTGTGGCCCTGTAGCTGCTCCTTGAACCACATTAGCACCTTATAACTTTCGCTAAAATATAAAGAAGCAACTAACGCTTTCAAATATAGAAATAAAGGTTTTAGCAATTATTGTATTTTCATTAAATAAACGCATTGAATTTTCTCAACAGAATGACACTAAAAGTAGCAGTAATATCAATTTAGATCCGGTTAGGTTTGAAACTATGTGAAAAATGGAAAGGTACAGGTTGCAGACCCCTGTCCTAATCTAAATTGTCCACATGCAGAATTTACTTTCTGGGATTGCTGACAAATTAACTTGCTTGGTTTGAAATAGAAAACACGTTGTATGCTTCTCAGGCTGCATATATTTTAGGTCCAGTTAACAGTGGAGGATCATCCAATAGTACACCGTTTGGTAACACCAGTATTTGTGAGTCAACTTTAGGGCCGAATCATCGGCCCTGAAGCCTGTAGCGTTACTGTATAAACAGACAGTCAGGAGCCTGCATTAAAAAGCATAAAGGATATCATCACTGCAGTATTTTAAATAAACATCTCTTGAGTTGGGACAATATGATCATGTTTGCAAAGCTGTCTGTACCTCTGCCCCTTGAAGTACTTCTCACGTCGTTGACAAGTGCTTCAAGGGCCACCGGAGCTACACTGAGACGGGACCTTGCAGTACTTTTTAGACCGAGTACAGTCGGTCGGTCGGAACTCATTTTCAGCAAAAGCCTCTCATGGCGGGAATAAAATAGAAAACATCCTCTGGGTCTGTTAAATCTAACCTGATTCTCGCCAGATGGGTTTGTTCCACAGAGCTCCACACATCTATCTGGGATCGCTCCATTGGAGATGTATTTCAGAAGGAGGGGACTTATCAAAAATCCCAGCATATGATTGGATAAACCATCTACGGAGATCCCGCCCGGCGATCCTGACTGGCTCGTCTATCTTATGGGGCATTGAAATCCCTCCCAATGGCAGCGAGTCCAGATGGATGTGTGGAGCCGCGTGGAGCTGGACGGAACGACATCCATCTGGCGATTGTCAGGTTTTGTTAAATCTACAATAACTTAAACTCATGGATAATCCACTTTAAATGCTCTTGTATCTGTTTTACGTTTTAATGTTTTCTACTGATTTGTTGTTATTGTGATTTATGCTTTTTAAATTCTTTAAGCATTTTTTTTTTTATTTTAAAAAGATGTATCCGGATTTTAAAACTTAACCGATTTTGAGACCGAAGTACCTTGCTGATCTAAAATGTCTTTTCTTTTATAGTTAATGCATCTTAAGGAGCACCCTGAAGGACTACAGACAGAAACTAGCCTACATGGCTTATTCTGGCATCTTCTGAAAAGTGCTTCGTCCCCTTTGGAAAAAAAAAAAAATCCTCATCATCATCATCCAGCCACAAAGCCACTACCTGTTATTGGATTTAGTTTTCTCCAGCTGCTCGTTCTGCCTGGCATGCCACTCCTCCAGCTCCAACTTGGCCTTCTCCTTCCACTCAGACTCCTGCTTGCGAGAATTAGCATCTGCAGAGGGAGATGACAAGGACCAGGAGGAATAAACGAGAGGAATCAAGAATGACACAAAGCAACAGCAGAAGATACAGAGGGGGAGAGAGGAGACAGGAGGCACTAAACTTGGGCTCCGCATAGAAGAACCTGGTGTACGGTCGATTTTTTTAATGCTTTTTTTTTTTTTAAGCTCATTGCAGGGTTAATTCATTTGGACACAAACAAAGGATTTTGTTTAAACACAGGTGTCTCTTTTCCCAAGTTTATGTCTGTCAGGACTTTCCAATTCAATTAAAAAAATGTTTATATAATATATATATATATATATATATATATATATATATATATATATATATATATATATATATATATATATATATATATATATATATATATATATATATATATATATATATATATATATATATATATATATATATATATATATATAAATAAAGAGGAAATTAAGTTGTGGAGATTAGCTCACACTAGAGCATATTGATGCACAACAGTTAAGATTTTAGGTAATATTTCATTGCGGGTTACTTTTGATTAAGGCAATTTCATAATGTATTTCTGTGTACTGTTTTACTGCACAATGATAATAAATTCATTCATTCAGATATAGCCGTGGTAAGCAAATGATGATTGTTTCCAGCTGTCAGACATACCAACGCCTGACTGTTGGGTTGCTGGGACCGATTACTAGACACACAGCTACACAACTCGGATGTGGAAGTGCCTCGGCTCTGACTGGCAGGAACAAGGGATTAGTCAACTTGTACTCAAGCTGTCGAGAGACTCAATAAATCACGGTGACAAAATCACAAGTCTTTCTCCACATTATATGGAGAAAGATCTATTGGCTTACAATCTTTATGCGTTTTCACTTGTCGCATCAGTGAAAGCAATGACATGTCGATTATCCCCTACTTCACAAATTACCCGTCTCCGTACGTACCTAGCACCTCCAGCCGCTCTCTTTGTTCCTCCCTCCACTTACGGAGACTTTCCGGTTCAGCCTGCAGCCGATCAGCGTTGGAAATTGCTGCATAGGCATCTGATGGACCGTTGCTCTCCTGCAAAACAAAATTGACTTTTATCCCTTTTTTTAAGAACACAGAAACAAGCAATTAACTTTCTATGAAGTTTAAATTGTTTCTATCGCTCTTGTTGAAGCCGGACACTGCGCCTGGTATCAGCTCTTTTGTCTTATTTCTAATGAGCAGGCACCACATCCGTTCCAAAAAAGTGGGCTTCTGCACTGCCAGAAGTCCTGACAGTGCAGAGCAAAAATGTTGCAATGGCAGCACAGGAAAAGGAAGCTGGAGTCATCAACTATAAGGACCTCGACCCAGAGGGTTGTAGACTAAAGTCATGCTGTCGTATTGCTGAAATACAATGTTTTCTAGACCCAACAACATTAATGTCCTATATTTTAGGCAATAAACATGCTACTGAAAGTACATTCTGAAGCCTAAATAAACTGCCTTATTGCTAAGCACCATCTCATTATTTCAGAATAAAACTTAAACTGCAGACTTTTATAAGACCAAAATTGTGCTAAACGTGTTCCTATTGCACTAAGTCCTGGTTATTTTCGCCTTCGCAATTTCCCCACTTTTGTTTGTTTTACTACCAGACTGACCGGACAAAAAAGGGAGCAGTTTAATTCCTGCTCACCCGGAGGATGTTTTGCATCTAAATTGGACATTTAAAGAATTTTCCAAGATTCTCCTCATCATCTACTGTAGGAGAAACCGTTTTATGACTCCAGTAAATTGTACCCAACGCCAGCAGGTTGCTTAAACAGTTTGGTTGCATCAGGAGTCATAATTTGTCAGAATTCAAAAGGCATCAACAGGTCCAAACAAAACCAGAAAATGAATGAAAACTGGGTGTAATAAAAGGTCTTATATAAATTATTATTATTACCATAGTCAGATTTCTCTGTTTCATGCGTCTGAGTTTTGAACGCCAATCACAGAGCTAAGGTAAGGATCTACATCGTCTTAGGAATGCAAGCAGCAATGCGTGTTTTAGTAAGGCTAGCAACGCTAAGCACAAAATTAGGATATTAAAGAGATAAACCATCAGCTCTGTGATCGTCTTGTCTCAGTGAAATAGTGAAACCTTGTCTTTTAGTGATTCGGCCCTCACTCACTCTCTCTGCAACCAAAATTTCAAGAAATTGACCCGACAGGAAGGCCAGAAAAAGACACTTTGTATCTGCTGTTTTTATACCTTGTCATGCTATGCTTCAAAATATGAAAGTGTAATTAGGAATAATAGGTCTCAGCAGATCAAAGCAATAAAAAAATTAAATTAAATTAACCACATGGGTACCATAAAATGTGTTTAACATGTAAAAAATGGCAGCAAGAATGGATAACTTGCAAAGATGTTGCTAAAACGCTGAATAATTGAAATAGTTACAAAAAAAACTCTGGGAAAAACCTGTAAAAAAATGTAAGGAATGAAAGTATTACCCCATGAAACTCTCCATTGATGGCACCATCTATAAAAAACAAAAAACAAAGAAATTACAAAAAGTTAGAAACAAAAACAAACAAAAAAAATACACAACAAAACCCAAAGGGGGATATTTTAAAAGCAGAAACTCCTGTTAAATAAAGATAACTCCTTTAGTGCTTTTAAACGAGTTTCGTACGGGGACAGTTTTCAACCATGACATGTCAGCATATCTAACCAACAGTTAAAGTGACTCAATACTGGTCAAAGGTTGCAGGGTTGTATATAAACGTCCTCCTACGGTTACTTTAAACATAAGTGCCAACGGCCATAAGCAATGAATGACACCAACAAGAAAGCTAAGGCTGATGTTATCAGAAACCCTTTGCCTCTAAGAAACGACGGTAAATATTGTATTTATAGCACAAAGCACGTTTTTAAACCACCCCCGAATCTCCATATAATCCCTTAAGTGACTCAGGAACTCGCTGTCTCAAATTATTTTAAATAAAGCCGATAGCAAATGAGAGCCCTATTAGCATTAGCTAAGACTAGGCGCACCAAATCCCGTGTCGAATTACCGTTTGTGTTACCGCGAGCATTTATAATTTAACGTCTAACAAGTTCATCATGCCTCCAGGTATTAAGCCTAACGGTCACGAGACCAGTGAAATAACCCTGAACGCAGGGGTCTGCGTTGACAAACCGTTAGAGTCTCTGAGCGACGAAGGAACCTCTCCACCGTCCAGGATGCTGAAGCCCTCGTCATTCTCGATCCCCGCTATTTCGCTCTCCTGCTGGGCCAGGAAAGCGGCGGCCGGGTCCTCCTCCGAGCCCACGCCGTTCCCAGCGGCGGGTGCGTTCAGCATGTCAAAGTCATCCATGTCGGGACAGCCTTCGGGTGGAGAGACGGCAGAAAGGACAAGCAGGTGTTGGAGGTCCACGGCGAGCTATCAGCTAAACGGGAAGAAGAGCGGGGGGTGGGGTCAAATCCGAAGCTATCGAAGCGGAAAGAGAGGAACAACCAATCAAAAAGCAGGCTTGCTGATTGGCAGTATTGGTGGCCAATCAGTGAGCAACTGCCTCAGAATTTGACCAATGAAATCCTTTCAATCTTAGCATATGAGTCCCATGATCAACTACGTGTATAAAACCTGTAAAAAATCCGCAGTCAGTCAAAGGGACCTGATTAGGCTGGTTTTATGTGCAGCTCGATTGACTTACTGTGAACAAAACACCTTGTTCTTGATTTATTTAACTAAAAAAGTAGAGAGGAAGCACGAAAAATTACTTTTAGGCACATTTAGTGGAAAACAACAAGTCATGAACTATGTTTATAATTTCCATCATTATAACCATCATTATAGGAAGGATGCAGCGTTTGACAAAATTTAGTAGAGGCTGGGGATGCCAGTCCATCATGTCAGTGAGTCAATGCGCCTTTGTGAACACGGTTTATGATGACAAATTAAATCACTACTAATCAGAAACTTTCTAAGTGATTGAAGTCGAACTGTGACCATCTTCAAAATCCCATTAATTTGGATTGAGAAATGTCCAAACTAATAAACACCACACCACAACCACATCCCCCAGCCCCATATGATAAGGGCTGTGGGTGCTAATGGTTACACCTCTCTCTTCACATTAATAATACAGAATTTAACTGAATATTTCACATTTTGATTTCTCCCTCAATACGTTTTTGTTTACAATGGGTTTGAGATGGATCCCAGTGTAATCTGGCATACTTTAGCCTTTTTCTATTTCCCAAACTTTCATATTAGTCTGGATAGCGCAGCCATTTCATCGTAATTCGTTGATTGGTTCATACCTTTAGATCAGTTTAAGCTCTCTCTCTCTCTCTCTCTTTCCAGTTGTGTTTTGCCTTGTTCTGTGTTTTATAAACATAAATGCTAGAACAGCTGTCACTGCATGCTCATCCAGGAGGGGTGGATGCTGTAAGTCAATAACTTGATGCAATCTGCTGGGTCTCCATGAAAAAATAAAAACCTTTTGACCAATCTATCTGTATGATTAGAAAGAACTGACTCTGTCAGGATTCAACTGAATTAAAATATTACCATGAAGACCAGGATATGGGGGTAAAGAACCAGGGAAACATGGTGTTGGAAGCACCAGGCTGTGGGTTGGCTTATTTGTCTTTAGGGTCACTGTTTAGAGCTGGTGGATGGACCTAAATAGAGGTTCTCCTGGAAGAAAACATTTTAAAGGTGGCATACCATGCTTTTTAGTTATTCCTTTTCACATCAAAATCATTCACTTGTGGTCTTTATGAAGTGAAACTGCAATGCTTTGGTCTGAATTCCCCGTTAATTTATCGCCATGTTTCCCTTCTTACCTCCTGTTATGAGATGAGTCTGAGAGCAACTCGTTTTGGTGCTGTCTCTTTAAATCTAAAGCAGGTACATCACTCAGCAGGGGGGGGGGGGGGGTGAGGTAATGAACAACTGAGCATTTTCACTTATCCACTTGTAGTTTTAGCTTCCTATAGCTTGGTCTACAAAATTCAGAGGATTCACACGACTGGTAAGCTGGAAGTCAATATCCTTGTTTAGCAGCTCTGCAGCAAGTAGTACTGTGATGTATTAGTTAAAAAAAGAACCCTGGGCAGTGAGTCACCTACCAGCACAATGACAACTCTAAGCATACAGCCAACACAACAATAGAATGGTTTTTAGATTGAAGTAGACTCATGTATGTCAATGGCTTAGTCAAAGTATAGGTATTGAGGCTAGGAAGATAAGTAAAAAAGTTTGCTCTGTTTTCCTCCATCTTTCAATGCAATCATGTGCTTTATTGTGTCTAGCACATGGAATCCCAATAAAATACAATTACCTGTTGATGAAATTTTACTATATTAAGGTTTAGAGGTATGAATACGTTTGCAGAGCACTACATTTTTCAAATTTTATTTCAGTCGTCTTATACAGGTCTGTGCCAGGTTTCATTTCTCTGCTCCTACCACTTTACATTTGGTAGTTGCACTATGGTGGGGCAAATATATATATATATATATATTTTTAACCATTTCTGTAAAATTCACAGACATAGCAATACTTTAATCTGACAGCAATTTCTTGTTCTGCTCTTATAAAAACCACACAGAATTGATTTTTGCATGGCTCTAGCTTTACCCAAGTCTTCTGTAAAACACAAGCATGTGTTCCTGCAACAAAATAACTTTGTCCTGCTATAGCACAGTGCCCCACTGTTTAATAATTGACGAATCCGATAGTCTCCGAGATCTCAGGTGACAAGCAAACATTCACCTGACTCTGGAAGTGTGCATCTAGGAGCAAGAAGGTTGGGTTTTACAACATGAGAACAATCTCGGAGTGACTCAATTAAAACAGCTAGAAAAATTAGAAAATATGAACTCGAAACACTTGAAATCTACACAGTGAGCAGAAAAACTACAATTGGAGGTACACTGCAGTTCTGAGGAATTAGTCAATTATGCTTTCGTTTTGGATAGTAAATCTTTCCCTAAGCTCTAAGGACAGACCCCAAACAAAAGCAAAGACTCTTTAATATCTAAAATGTTTATTATTTGGACCAACAGACCAATAAAAGTATAGAAATATATTTTTAATATTTAAGCAGCATACAATGTACAACACAGTATGCAGAGGTAGATACTAACCTAATCATTTATGTTCAAAAAGCATCCTTTCAATGTCTTCATTAGGTCAATAGTAATGTAGCATTACTACATTACAATGTGTGTAAAAAACTGAATGATCTTCAAGCCCTCACCAGCATGTAACAGCTGTAAAACTTAAACAGTTCTCATCTGTCAGTACAGCCTTAGGCCTCTGATGTGCACCCTAAATTTAATTGATAACAAAACATGGACATATAAAAATGACTAGAATAGCTGGCATTCCACCTGAAAGACAGAAACAATCATACAAGATATAGAGAAAACTGACAAATTTATTCATCATAACGGAAATAGAAGCTACTGTACAGCAAAACGCCTTGACAAAACTTTGGTCACATCTGAGTTTTGTTTAAAAAAAACAAAAAAAAAAAAGCTCTGTGAGCTTAAATAAAGCTTCATTTTACTGTAGGGAGCCAATAAGAGATATTTCCAGCATGTTGCACACTTCCCACCATAAGTCAGTTTATAATATCCAGGATTCCATTCCCCCACCCAAGAAACAAAAGTACTTCTTTTGTGGACAACCCAAATAGCAGCAGAAACACAAACATAATACAATTATGTTAAAATTTGATCAGAACAGTTTTTAATTCCAGTAAAAAAATAAAAATTAATCGGTCCACTGTGTCAAAGCAGTTCTTGGTGATGAAGAACTACAGTATGGTTTTATTACCCCAAAACATTCAGGTTAAAGTGATACAATGACTTTGGGATTACAGAGAAGACGATAATCTTTAAACCAAAGCAAATAAACCCTAAACTGAATGAATATTTTGGGAACTTTAACGTGGGAACGTCTGGGGACCATTTCAAGGGCGCCATTTGGATTTGGAAACAGTTTCTGACAACTCACAAGACACTAGCAGAGGTTTGACGAAAGTGAACCATACAGCAAAACAAATCTGCCAAGAAGATGAGAATATCAGGAGGGGCAAAATGAAGAATTTGGCAAGTTCTGAGCAAAAAAAAAAAAAGAAAAAAAGAAAAACAAAGAACGACTAAACACAACAGGAATCTCGTCATATAAAAATAATCGCCAGTGAAGTGTAGGTTGCAATTCAGGTGGCAGACATCAACTTTTCGCTGCTGTTCTCCATCACCAATTTTTGCACACCAAACAGACGCAGATTACAACAATAAGATTGTCTCCAACAAAGTGCACATAGTAGCCTTAGTGCTTTAAAAACTGTCATAAAAAGCTCGGATAGTTCCAGAGCTTTTTTTGTTTGGACTGGCAGAGCCAAGAACTAGCACAAATGTTTGTGTGTAAAAAAATAAAATAAAAAATAAAAATAAAAAAAGTAAACAAAATGGTTCACAACCTTAACCACAATGGTGTCAACATAGCTGTCAGTGGTGACGTTAACGGAAGAAACACGGATGGATAAAATCTGTGGTTGCTTAAATTCAGCAAAACACAAAGGCAACTGGTAAATGCTTCACAAATTAGATGGTAAAAAACACACACAAAAATAATTTAGCTTTTCAGACAGGAAAAAATTAATATTCTGTTATAATCTAGTCTATCACTCAAGCCCTCCCCCAATTAAAAACTAAACCAAGTAAGACCCATAAAAAAAAAACAATCCAAGTTTAAATTAGGATAAGGATTAATTGCAATATTTGATTCAAGTCTTTACTAGAAGCCCGTGCTCCTTATCAAACATGTACTCGGTATGTTCCGGTAAAACGTGTTCAAGTGTGCTCTGACATTTTCAGAACCGACACTTTTCAGTATGTCCTTCTAGTTGCGTAGTCTAACACCATGCTAGCAGCGCCAAGTAAGGCCGGTTCTTCCAAGTCAGATTTGAGGACCTTGATGCTCTGGGCGGAGACAAGTGCTCTCTCTTTGATGACGTCCTGCACTGGGGCCTGGTAATACGAGGCCAGGACTCCAGATAAAATCACCAGCGAGGGGTTGACTATGTGGAGGATGTTTACAATCCCAACACCGAGTGCCATGGATGCTGCAAAAGAAGGAAAGAGACACAGAACAGTTGGATTTTTTTTTACTACAACTTTTCAGCTTTCTTTTTAGCTCCAATGCAGTATAAACCTACAAGTCACTGGCAGTCAAATTCACAAAGCTATTTGCAAGTCGTAAATGTGTAAAAACAAAAGCTTGTGTGTCGCAATTCTGAAACTAGGCCAAGATGTGGATCTGCTCCGAAAACAGCTCTACTGAACAAAAAAGTGTCTCTCTCTATTGACACATTAAGCCCATATTTACAGGAGCAATAAGCGGAATTTCATTATTTTAGATAGAAGAAATGAAAAAAATAGTTTTGTGAAGAACTAAAGGTATCTTTTCAGATGGAATATGGTATGACATCACACACCATCTCTCTGTTGTTCTCAAGTATACAAAGCTGGGCCGGCCGCGCAAGCATTTACGTCTATTTAAGCAGCTTTTACTCAGGACTTAGCCACTCCCTCATAAAACGCCACCGCCGCGTTGACCTGAAGACGATCAGGACAGATTATTACCACAAAGAACAGCTGTCTTTGACAAAGAAGTTGTCAGAAGAAAAGAGACAAAACAAGGATTAACATTGGTCTCGCCTTTCTGAGGTGGAGAGCATTTTGGGTGCAGAAGCAGCTCCGGTTTGACTCAGACGAGTAACAGCATGAAGTCAAACGTCTGTTTTTGTTGGTATTGCAGTCTTGTTTGACTTGCGTATCTATGCTGATTTGATTCAGTGTAATGCTACAGATGTGTCATGTGGGTTAATTGTTGGAATTTGACCAGCAATGGGCCAAGTGTTACTGTTTTTTATAATTTTTTATTTTTTTGGGGGGGCTTTTTCGCAGCTCTAGTGGCTCGGGGTTTTTTTAATGAAAAGTAGCCTGACAGGAAAGGGGGGAGGGGGGGGGGGAGAGGGGGGGAGACATGCGGCAAAGGACCACAGGTCGGATTCGAACCCGGGTCGACCTCGTCGAGGACTAAGGCCTCCGTATATATGGGTCGCGCTACCTGCTGCGCCACAAGGGCGCCCAGGTGTTACTGTTTATGTGATGTTAGTAGCTGGTAGCCCAGCTAACACAGTTAGCATTGTTTAACGCAGCCTGGTGGGCTTGTGAGCTGCCCAGAGTGATCCTCGCTTAGCTTCAGGGTTTTCTCTGTTTGACAAAGTATGTTAAATTGAAGCGAATAACTGGTGGTGCTTGAATTGTGTAGTTGGATAAGGGCCTGGCTTCTGTTATGGATTAGTTGTTGTATTAATCAGGTATTTTTATGAAAACAATAAGAGGTACCTTTTAATCCCTAAACTGTCTTGGAGTTTACAGGTGGTGGGGGTTTTGCAAGAGTCACTCGAAAGCAATTAAATTCTTTCAAGCTCTGGGAGGGCAACTGGCACAGCTCACAGGGTGTTTGTTGTTAAGGTCTGAAAGCTATTTTATGGTTCTTGAGGTCATCTAAGTTGACCCCTGATAGGACACTTGGGTGCTAACTCAACCTTACTTCACGAAGACTCTTGGGAGAACAGTCTCCTTTGTTTCGGAGCAGATCGGACCTGGAGCCTCAATGCCTGGGCCCTAACATCCCCATACTAACAGGAAGGGCTGCTCAGCCTATTAAAACATGCGATTGGGGGTATGAGAGCAGACAAATCGCTGGCAGCAACATGGGGTAGGATGTCAGGTAAATATACCAAACAAGGTGGTATGAAGCTTGCAAGTGTTTTTGTCTCCAATTGGAAGCAATTCCAATTGTAATAAATATGCATATTTTAAATGTTTGTCTCTGATCATTTGTTTCTCCTTTTCTACCAAATCTCCAAACCAGGGGGAGTCGGACCTTCAATGAATGAGATAGGAAGAAGCAACAGGCCGCGTTTGTCACTTGCCACACATGTTTTAGTCTACAGACAGTGCTCAACAGCCCACCTAGTGGTGAAATTTCACTTATTGCTTCTTTAAGGGATTATTCGTCCATGCAGTAGAAAGTGCATTCTAAAAATTACAGCCAGAACAGATAGCTTTGAATTAGCATTGAAGAAAATGTATCATCCTGTTTTTGCAAAAGATTTTAGTTTTTCTTTAATTTAAAACCTACAAATAGAACTAAAATGTTGTTTAAAAAAATTACAGCAGATTTTCTATTGTAAAAAAATTAGGGCTGGGCAACGATTAAAATATTTAATCGCGATTAATCGCCTTGATTAATCGCGATTAATCGCGATTAATCGCATTGTATTTACAAACTCCAAGAATGAATTCAAAAGTAGTGTAAAGAGCACTTTTATTTTAATGTTCTGCTGCCATATGAACAAAAGTGTTGTAACATTTGTAGCATTTATTTTATACTGGATATTTTCAACCCATCTATTGAATTTAGTGCACTAGTTGATCTTTTCTTCATAAGAGAACAAGCACTGCAGCCAAAATATGGCCTTTTTTGACCTGCTGTATATTAGCCAGTCCCTAAGCTTGATGTATCATGAAACTGTTGACCTTTTGGGTTTTGTGTTTTTTTATTTTATTATTACAATTAAATAATAATAATAATAATAATAATAATAATAATAATAATAATGTTATGTTCAGTGTTTTTTCGCTAATCCACCTCTTATATATTTCAATCCTTATGTAATTTTGTCTGTGTTGTGTGCACCTGCCTGTTGCTTTAATCCTATAAATTTCCCCGTCGTGGGATAAAAAAAGGATTAGCTAATGTTATCTTATCTTAAATAACACATTTTAATATATGTACTGGGTTCTTTCAATGTCTTAATTACATGTTATGTGTGGGCTCCAGTAACATCCATCCATCCATCCATCCATCCATCCATCCATCCATCCATCCACTGATCTACCTGGATGTTCCATGGAGGACTGAAACGCCTCAGTCAGAGACGTCTGTGGGTCTGTCGGGGCAATGAGAGAAGTTTCGTCTCCTCTCTCCGTTTCTGGGGCTCGACGTTTTCATGTTTTTTCACGTGCTTAGATAAATTTGTTGTGTTTCCACTGAAATGAACCGGCTTTTTACAAAACATACAGCTTGATTTCATTTACGGTATTAAAATAAAGCCAAACGGTGCTACTTCCCCTGTTCGTGTTTTTTCGCTGCTGCGGTCTCTCTCTAACCTGACAACAGCCAGCTGCATGTATCGCTCCGCCTAGCTCCACTCACATACGTGAGTGGAGCTAGGCGGAGCGATACATGCAGCTGGCTGTTGTCAGGTTAGTCTCTCTCAGCTGTTTCTTTAAGTTTGTCAGATGGCGCTGAAGTTTGTGTGAGAGCTGAGTGGGCGGGCCAGGCTGAGCCTGCGTGCTGATTGGCTGGCGCCGCTGAGCCATGTATGAGAGGGGAGGGGGAGCAGGAGAGTGCTGCTGCAGTCAGCGCGCTGCAGTCAGCCCGCATGCTGACTGACACTGACTGAAAGCATGTGAGCAACATGCGTTAATGCGCGATAAAATAAATATCGCCGATAATAGTCTAATGAATTAACGCGAAATTAACGCGTTAACTTGCCCAGCCCTAAAAAAAATAGAAAATAATTTGTGGCTCTAAATGACTTATTTAGCAGGGCTGGGGGCAAAAATGGCCGAGCAAACCCCGAGCTCGGGGAATGCCTTTTATTTCTGAATGATTTAGTTAAAAAAGGGACGCATCATAATAATGTCTTTCAAAATCTGCATTATTAATTATTGATTTGAGAAGGCTTTTCTGACATGGTTTCTCCAGTCAATTTGTCCTAAATTTTCGAAGAACGCCTCATTAGGCAACAACCTGAAGTTCTCTTGTTAATTTAAATGTAAACTGAAGCTGTAAAATATTTTTACCCATCATTTTCAAATTTAGCTTGCCAGTCACACATGGTCTTTTTTCTTAAAAATAATTAGATAATAATGAGTGAACTAATATTTGAATACTTATATTTAAAGTTAAGGCCTGTTAGACTATTGATACATTGAAATTAATATTCTTGGAATTTGGAACCCGTGTTATATTAACAGGGAAACCGGAGCTGCAGATACATTTCCTTAGCGCAATCATTCTAAAAGTCAGACATCTATCTTTGTATTGATCAAATTATCTATTACTACATTTTAATCCTGCTAAATCAAGACTATAGTTGGAAACATTTATTTAATTTTTGTTTGTTGTGTCACTCCTCAGCAATGTGCGTGTCAGCGTTTGTGCTTGAACCTTTGTGCAGGACGGCGTTGGCTTTGGAGTTGCCATTATTGGCTGCGCTGATGAGGTGGGCAGCAGTGATTGGCTCAGCAAGGTTCATATCCATCCCCTCCACCTTCAGCAGGTCCTCTGGAGAGCAAATCACAACAGGTTAGATGTAATAGTAATATCATCTTTATTGTCATTTAAACATACATTGAAACATACATTACAATGAAATTTGGTCTCTGCTTTTAACCCATCACCCTAGGGGAGCAGTGGGCTGCCATGTGCGGCGCTCGGGGAGCAATCTGGGGTTAAGGGTCTTGCTCAAGGATCCAGAGTGCCGGCACTGGGGATCGAACCGGGTACTTGCATCCTTCTTTGAGTGCAAGCGCGCTGCTCTAACCACTCGGCCATGACCCCCCCATGAATCCACATACATTCTGTCTATCAAATTTGATTTAAAAAAAACAAATGCTTAACCCGGCCAGCCAGATTGAGATTGTGTAGCACTCTGGTTCTGCACATTATAAATCTGGGGCTGCTCCATTTGCATCTGTTTGGCGAAAGGAGGACATTTCAGCAGAACTCTCTGAGCTGATTGGGCGAAGCGACACCTAGTGCCTGCCTACAAAAGGTTGGTTTTAGCTAATCATGCAATCAAATTAAAACAGAAGCAGCAGACGTCATGAGAAACCACAAGTATGTAAGCTAGTCAAGGCATATCTTGCTGTTCTTTCAAAAGATGAAATCTTGGATTCTTACAAAACAGGTGTGAAAGCAGCAGCTACGCGTGCGTCCTCCGATAGGGATGGGTACATTTCACATTTGAGCCGATACGGGGCCGATAACCCGGTACCTGGGAATTGATACTGGTACTTAATGGTACCTATTTTCGGTACTTTTGTGTGTTTATGTAGTAATAAATGTCAGTTTATTACCGTATTTTATTGGGCACTTAAAATGCTTAAATCTTCTCAAAAATTGATAATTAATATATATATATATATATATATATATATATATATATATATATATATATATATATATATATATATATATATATATATATAAAAAATGATCAAAGTTGTGCTTACTGAGCAATTTTATGTGGTATGATGTGCTCAATTTTTTTTTTTAAATGTGTAAGTACACCGCTCAATGGATATTCAGAGCATTACGGTACACTGTGTCACTACCTGATTGGTCCCCTGAGCTGTCTACAAGACTGCCTGACTGTAATGTTGAAACTAGAAGTGCATTAATGTAAAGGCCCCCCACATACACGGGTGTACTTCACTCCGCAAAGGTCCACGCGTACTCGACGCGTGGACCTCCTCGTTTTAAGCATATGTTTCATAAAAAAAACAACTATTAAGAACATCTCACTTTGTAAATCAGGGCAGGATACATTTGCAATGACGGAACAGAAGCTTTCCTCTGCTCGCTTTGCTCTGACTACAGGCGAGTTTCAGGACAAGGCAGCATCAGCAGCTGTCTGTGAGACAAGGCTTGGAGAAGTAAGATGAGGCTCACAGCAGCACTCGCCGCACTCCCAAGACCATAACTGCAGAACAAATAGTGCTTTCACTGAAAGTCACCGATAACTGAAGAAAGTTGATAGATTTTTTGCTAGTAGCTTTTTTGAAAAAAAAAAAAAAAAAAAGGTTACTAGATGCGTCCAAAAAGTCGCTAAATATATTGAGAAATTTGCTAAATTGGCAGCAGTGTCCAGGTGCTTCCTCAGATTGGAAGTATTCCCACCGCTGGCCTTGGTCTTCGCCTTATAAATATTGCATTGAGTGTAATATGCAGCGCTTTTTGGAAAGTGGCGCCAGACTTTCAGGTGCTTTCTGTCAGCCATGCTTTGCTTACTGGATCAGAGGCTACTGACGTCATCACGCTCTTGTGATGTCGTCAGTAGCCTCTAGTCAGCTGTGTTCATGATCGACATGGAAAATCGACCACTCTTCAGATCCCTGCACTGCAAAAACAGAACTTGAAATAAGTAAAATGTTCTTAAAATGAGTGTATTTGTCCTTGATTTGAGCAGGTAAATAAGATGATTTGCCAATGGAATAAGATTTTTGCACTTAAAATAGGAACAACTCTTCTCAATCATCTTATTTCAAGTGCAGTATGTCTAATTATCTTATTTTAGGGGTAAAAATACTCATTCCGTTGGCAAATAATCTTATTTACATGCTCAAATAAAGGACAAATACACTAACTTTAAGAACATTTTACTTATTTTTAGATCCATTTTTGCAGTGTGAGTCACAGTGATGCGTTGAGGTACCGAAACATGTTGCCATTTGATACCACGTGAATTGGTAGTACCGACAGGATTCGGTTGGTGCCTAGAAAAGTACAGAATTCGGTTTCCATCCCTGTCCATGTTTATGTTGGTTCAGCTGTGGGCTCCGCCGCACCGGTACGTCCCGCCTTAAACCATAATGCGGCTCAACCCGTTTTTGGTTTAGACACAAACAATTGAAGCCGGAGCAGTACAAGATGGCTTCTCATGTGTTTGTGAATGCAGAAATACCACAAGAATTCCTCTTGCAGGTAAGGTTAACCAAATGCTATATGTGGGTTACACGTGTGCGACTTTTGAATAATACCATCAGCTGTTATTTTAGGTCAACAGCATAGAGGAGGTGACGACACTCACCGTCATGCAACCGTTTCGCCTCCCTCTGCAGGGCCATACCAGACGCAAAGGCTTCTATGCAGCCCTGACTGCCACACGAACACTCTGGGCCTTCCAGGGAAACCTTGATGTGGCCCAGCTCAGCAGCACAGAAGGTACTACCATGGATCAGCTCATGGTTATGGATAAGCCCTCCTCCAATACCTACAGAGTCAAGATATACATTCAGTGCCCATGATAACAACAATTTAATAGCTAATTAGAAATGAAGGCTTTAATTACTAAACTGGCAATAATGTGACTGGTGGATAAAATATTTAAACTGACAAAGCATGCACTAAGCTACTGTTTCTCTTCAGGACAGGGATCGGCAACTTTTTTAATCGTAAGAGCCATTGTTTTATTTTTGCCTTCAATCATTTTAAAAGAAATTCAAAATATTTCACCACTGCATACTTTCAGTACCTAGTGGTTTTGTTAAAAACAACTATTTCTATAACGCATCAACATGCTACCCCTACTCAATAAATTAACTGAAACTAAAAGGATGGATTTTTCTAAAACGCTTCATGTGAGATTTTTCTACTGCAATTAAAGATTTGTCACTTTTCTAAGGCTTTAAACGCATCTTCACCAGGGGTGACAATAAGTGTTTTCAGCACAGAATCTTGACCCTTGGTAAAAAAACAAAAAAAATATATGCTGTATAAGGTTATATCAAAAATATAAATACAGTATATTGATATATTTTCATGTTATTTTAAAGGAGCAATAAGCATAATTTGACCTGTGACTTGTTACACTTCTTGTTTTGCTCAACATGTTGAAATTTTGCTTTTTGCTCCTTTATTGTGCAGATAATTATGTTTAACTTTTAGTCATTATAGTTAGAAATAAACCATCAAATTCCCTTCCAACAATGTTTCTGAAAGCATCTTTGGTTAACACTGTTCAGTTGTCCAGCAGGAAAGTGAGAATTATATTTGTGATAAAAAAACAAAAAAGTGATTTCATGCGATACCTTCTTTCTCACCTGTTCCTGTGATGACTGTGACAAAGTTTTCTACCCCCCTGCCGTGGCCAAACTTCTTCTCGGCCAGCACGGCACAGTTGCCGTCGTTGTCGACCCAGACGGGTAGACCCAGGGCGTCCGAGATGGGGGTCCTCAGGTCCACGGAGGACCACTCGTGGATCAGCTTGGTAGAGTGAAGGACGATGCCTTCCTGTGGGTTTACGCGTCCACCGGTGGAAATGCCTACAAATTAAAAAAATTAAGATTAGTGTGCCTCAGCTTTACAGACTTTTTTTTTTTTTTGGCTTCAGGAGGGTGAGCTGCACGTGTTTTCATACCAACGCCAAGGATTCTGCAGTTGAGGTGCACAGCATCTCGCACAGCATCTTTGCACGTCTTTAATATCAAACGCATCCTTTCCTCGAACGTCTTAGGGTTGGGCTCAGTGTATTTCTTTACTATGTTGCCCTGGAAAGAGAAAATTGGAAAAAGAAAGAAAATGAATAAATGATTTCATTTTTACAATATTCTATTAAAGGTTATAAAAGATAATATTTTTCTACAATGTGTAAAATAAAAAAAAGACTGCTGGAGTCAAATAGTATTTGGATTTAAGAGGATTTGGGATTTTATGGAAAATTATATGAGGGCCAATAAAACATTGGACAGAATTTAGCTCCACAATATCTTCTCTTCATGACGTTCCAGCTTTTTCACAACAACTTAGGGGCATCTTGACAAACCGGAATATCAATGACAAGGAAATGTATTCCAGTAAATACATTTTAAAATGTGAAGACGCTTCTGATGTTGTTCCTGGTTCAGGAGGGGCTTAACAAAAAAACGTGGTAGCTCATGTCCTAGACACATCTGAGTGGTTCTTTAAGCATCGGCTCCAGCTGCAGCCCAATTCTTGTAAATCTCCCTCAAACCAAATCAAAGCTCTATTGCAGTCTCAAATACATAGAGTGAATTCGGTTGGAAAAATGTGGTCATGTTTTTTTTTTTTTTTTTTTTTTTTTTTTTTTTTTTTTTTTTTTTAATAATCACACCCATTCAAAAAAGTCATCAAGGCATTGGCGACTCATGTTTGAGACTCTGCCACTTGACAGGGGCCAATCATTTCCATATTTTCTTTTGGATGGTTTTGTTCTCAGACCTTATCGGTATGTGGACCTGTTGATAACGTATTTGGATGTGAAATACCTTGTTATTGTGATACTGTTCAAACTGATCAAACAAACTGGAGAAAAGAAGAGAAGCACCTGCTCAGGATACACTTGGTGGCGTGTAAGAAAGCCATAATAAGGAAGTGGCTAAAATCGGACCTCCAGCCATTGAAGAATGGATCCACATTATTCAAGAAATCTACATGATGGAAAGACTTATTTAGCCTTAAAGTCAACCTGGACAAATTCTACAAAATATGGTCAAAATGGGTAAAGTATGTCAAGCCCATAAGTTCTGACTTCATATAGATCACATTATTTTGTGAAGTAAATGTGAATTATTATTGCTAAAGGCACTCTCCTCGTTTTGTTTGCCCTGTTTTGCTTTACCAATGTGTTGCTTGTGCACCTTATTTCCACCAGTTTTTCCTTCTACTCAACTTTCCAATAAAATGCTTGGACACAACACTATGAAACTTCATCAGCAATTCATTTTTGAGGCTTTTCAATCAGTGACTGTTTGCTGTCAAATCTGTAGTCATGACTTTTTGAATCGAATTACTTTATAAATCAACTTTTCTATCATATTATAAATTAGAGAGATGGAATCTGTCTCTTTAGGCAACGGTCTCTTAGCCCTACCCTCATGCAGACAATGGCCACCCTCAGGTTGGTCCCTCCCAGGTCGACGGCCAGAGCGCTCTGTGTCTCCAGGATGTGATCGATGTCCTGCGATATGGGGTCTTTCACAGGGGGGAAGCAGAAGGTCTTTTGGAGGGGCTCTTCCAGGTCAATGTCACTCAGAAACTTTAGGATACGAGGCACCGCGTTTCCGTCGCCATAGATTTTAGAGCTGGGTTAAAAATAATCATTTGTGTCACTATATTTCTTGGAAACATTGGAAATATTTCTTCTTTTTCACCACACCAAACAAAGATTAATATGAAGTTTTAAGACAAAAACATGTAGTAAAATCTTTAGTTATCCAAGTGACAGATTCACATCTTTAAAATGATACATATTCAGGGATAATTGCAGTTGTCAAACTCAAGGCACAAATTCCTTCATAACTCACTAAATTTGATAATTTTTTTTACTTTTACAGAACAACTCTATGAACTTAATTTTCAGGCAATATATTTAAGGTCAGAATTGTTTCTCTTAAAGCTATATTTGGTAATCCTGTTCAGAAACACTTTGTTATACTGGGAAAAAATCATCCTTCCATCCGGAAAGTAGTAAATACATTATGTATTCAGAAAAAGTGGGTTAAAAAAATCTATTTGTGGGAGCTGCAGGCCTGATAACTGTCTATTTGGTACAATTTGTTTTATGTACTGTGGATTCAGGCAATGTATTAAAATTCGTAAATTTCATAAAAGTCATTTGTATCACTAATTTATCTTGGCAAAAGCTTCTTATTCCTACAGCCTGGGTTACAACTGTATCAACAAATATGCAAATTAGATGATGACATCCTCTGCTGTGCAACTTACAACTGGAATCAAAAATTAAAAAGATGCAGTTAGACCTTCCCACAATAAATAAATAAATTTCTAAATAAAATAAAGTGGAGCCCGACAACCCGGCGGGACACTCGGGAAGTACACACCCGGGGTATCGCTTGCCAAACTGAAGCTCGAGGGCATGGTAGATCTTGTTATGGGTGTCAGCGTCTCTGACATGTAGAACATTTTCACCTGGAAGACAAATGATGTAGTGGTTTTAAAGATAACCACAAGCAAAATTAGAAATAAAAACAATTTGATATTAGGTGACTTCATAGTTTGTGGCATCAAGATAGTGTTACAGGAAGTGTTGCAGCATTAAAAATAACCAGCAACAACATAACTTCATGCATTTCCTGATGATGACTAAGATGGAAAAAGCATGTGCTAACGTTTTACATAATGGGTAAAAGATGTGTGTGGCGCAAACTTGTGGACACTGTGCAAATGTTCTGCTTGCACGGACTGGGAATTTCTTATAATCTTTTAAAATAGTCTTAATACTTCTCAAAACTTTTTGAAGGCATTTCAGTGCTTTTCTATGGACATTTGCTCCTTTACCATTCATTATTTTGTCCGTTTCCAAACCATTATCGGACTGGCCATTTCAAGTCAATAACACAATCACTTAGTAATAGTAATAATGTACCTGACATTTTTTTTGCCAGCAAACATGTATCTTGCCTATAAGTAACAACATACAGCATTTATATAAACAAGACGGATTGATAATACCTTTTTTTTGCAGTTTTTCCACAGCTTGCTCATCAAAATTAGGTATAGTGGATCATATACTTATATTGATTCGTCCAAGGATACATACCTAGCAGCACCGTCTCCTCAACAATGGTTGAATCCCTCAATTTCAGAATTACTTTTGGTATTAAATTCCATTTACAATACAGTAATCTAAATACGAATAAGAATTTCTTTTATGTCCCGCAATGGGGAAATTCGGGTGTGACAGTTGCACACAATTATAGCAATGAGGAAGAAAATAGAGCAAACCGGTCTTATCTAAGGTTATCTCTGAAGAAACAACAAGAGTAGAAGATACGGGTACATACCAGAGTAAATATTGAACAAAGGAAAAACTATTTGACAGTGGGGGAAACAAATGCAGGGAGAAACGTTGCTTAAATTGCCGTGAAGTGCATTTTATATCTAGATCGCTTAATGGATCGTGTCAGAATTCAGTTGTCGTGTGACCCACATACGTTTTGGCTTAAAAACTTTATTACATTATTGGCAAGAAATTACTGTATGATACTGGTTTCATCATATTTAAAAATAAAAATAAAAAAGTCAAAATGATTATATTATTGACAGCTATTGAATCCCTGGCTGCTGCAACTTACTTTTGCCTTAATATTAATCATACAACTGGTAACGTTGCTTTTTATCACTAGAACTGCCTCCATAAAGATAAGGGACATTTACATACTTTATTGCTGAATGGCAAAATACATTCCTTGACATATTTTCTAAGCAGTAACTCAGGATAATTTTCTTCTTAACACATTTAAAAGTTTAAATATCCGATATAAAAAAAATTTTTTTGTTAAATCTAATGCAATCCTCAATGCTTTCTTACAGAAGGTCAAACCTACCTGTTTCTCTGCCTGTTTGCCTTGTTCCCAGGTTGATGACCGGCGTGCCGAAGGCCCCGGCCTCCCGCACTCCGCAGCTGCTGTTTCCTATCATGCAGCCCGCGTGGCACACCAGCTGGATGAACTGCTCAAAGGGAATGTGCTTCACTGCCCGAAAGTTGGGGTGCTGCTCGATGCCTTTCTTTCGCATGACACGCACCATCTCCTTACTCCCTGTTCAGGTGAGGAGGACGGGGTTTTAGTCCCGATGCCATGTTTTCAATCAACTACCTGCATTAATAAGTACATCTGAACACATCCTTTGGGTTCGACAAGCACACAAATGCTGATTTGTGTGCTTGTCGAACCCAAAAGATCTCAGTGAACTAAAATATAATTGAAAAGTTAATTTTAGAAATTTGCTTGAAAATGTGAAACTCAATGGTCTCAGACACAAGCGAGAGAGACAGAGTGAGAGATTCATGACGCACAGAGTCGTTTATTTCAATTGCCTACCTATTAATTTTGATTAATTTTACCTTGCGGCTAATGGAAACCCAAAATTCCCAGATTCAGAAAATTTGAATAAAGATTAAGGGTTAAAAAGGGTTTTAAATATACAACTGTGCTGCCCATTTTATGGCCCACACAACCAACTGACCGCACTCCACACAGCGCCCAAGCCGTGGAAAGTCATTGCTTAAGCTGTTGGCTGTTCAGAGTGCTGTATGGAAGCATATTAACAGAAAGTTCAGTGGAAGGAAAACGTATGGTTGAAAAAAGGTGCTTAACCAACACCGCCGATCACCTCCATCCCAGGACGAATCAGCACAATATGTTCTGCAGGTGTCCAGAGAACATGCTGAACCGTACCTGCCATGTCAATACACGTTCTTTTTATATAATCAAATTTTCTGAGAAACTGAATTTTTCATTTGCTGTAAGACAGTCATTAAATTAACAGAACTAACGACCTGAGTTGTAATGAATCTACATCTGAGTTTCATTTTATGAAGTGAATTACAATAATGAAACAAAAAAAATCAACATTTTAATTATTTGTGGAAAAACACCTGTGAGTAAAAGAATAAAGTCATAAAAGTAACAAACCAGCATCAATATTAGGAAAGAGAATGAGCGTCTTCTTGTTGAAGGAGATCAGCGCGTCCAGCATCAGTCCGTAGATTTTAATGGAGTGCTGGATGTCTGTGGTGACTGGGTGCTGCAGCGCCACAATGTAGTCACGGTCCGTCGCCTTGTCGCCTGCAAAGTGAAGACAATTCAAGCGTGCGCAGTATTTTCAGTGTGAAATTAAAATTACCTGCAGGCCAATCTGACTTTCAATTTGGAAGAATCTTATCTAAACTTTATAACCATAACAATAAAATGTTTTGCAGAGACTCAAGCTTCAGCCACAGAGACAGTTTTTGATCTTTATCATAGTCTGTAGGAACAGACCACGGTAATTCCAACAGTTAAGGGAAGATTTGCCACGCTCGTTATGCATTTCTTAATTGTTATTGATGATTTGCTTTGATCTGCTTCAATCCTCGCTGTGCTTTGACCATTTTAAATCTGTCTAGAAGACTTTATAACCGGACTGCAGACTGCTGTTCCACTTAGCTGTGTTTACTCTACTTTTTTTCCCCCCATAGAAACTAGACCTTTCAAAGACAGCTTGTTGTCTGTGATCACGATCAACGGCACTTCCACAACAGCAACTACTTGCTCTTAGAGAGAGCTGGGAGCATTTTCAAAGGCACGTAGAACTTGGGGATTTCTTTTACTGTGATCAAGATTCCTTTTTATGTCAAACAATAAATGAAAAGTTGTATTTAAGGAGCGACAGCCTTACAAATTGAAAATAATCTGCATGCAACTCCTCCATAGACGTGCTATAAAGATAAGTGTTAACATAATAGATACAGAAATTAAAAGCCAGTGTTTCACAGGACCAAATCCCGTGCTGTATATCGAATCCATCGGCAGTTCGTCCGTGCCCACCTAGCCAGCTCCTGATGATGTCCATGTAGTCGTCCCGGTGATGAGTGGACAGCAGCTTGTCGTATGAAGGGCAGCCGGCCAGGAGGATGCGAGAGTGGTCCTCGCACATGGCGATGAGGTGCTGCTCTGCCATGCGCGTGCAGCAGGCATGATAATGGGCCAGCTTGCTGATCGCGTGGCGGATTGAATCGTCGATAGTGCCGCTAACCTGTTGGGGGTTAAAGAAGATGGAATGGTAAAAGATACACGTTAAGTTTTAATTTTCAGAACAAATGCCATGGAGTTCTAACCTGACTCTAGCCAGATGAATTTCGCTCCGCCTAGCTCCACTTACATCCATCTGGGACCTCTCCATAGGAATTGCCTTTTTTGAAGGCTGGACCTTATCAAAAATCCTTGCATATGATTGGATAAGCCACTTCTCTGTCATCTTTATCGACGTGCTATTTCAACCGCTCACACCGAAGCCAACCGTGACGCTGTGAGAGCGACGCAGGAAAAAACAAAACTTTTTTTTTTTTAAATGTGTTTGCGGCTCTAGTGGCATGCGTTTTATTGACAGTGAGCTGACAGGAAGAGGGGGGAAGACAGGCAGCAAAGCGCCGCGGGTCGGAGTCGATCCCAGGCCGACCGCGTTGAGGACTAAAGGCCTCCTAACATGGTTAATGCTAACCGCTCCACCACGGGCGCGCCCTGGAAAACAAAACTTGCCAAATCCGGTCGGGAGAAGGGGGAAAACATGGTTTCCACCTACAAAAGCCTTCAGAGCCGTTCTCTGATGTTTTTTTAATGAAACAATATTAGATAGATTGGACAACACGGAAGAAATAGCAGCATCAATGTTAACGCTTGCTTCCTCGATGCGAGCCGCCATTGTTGTTGTTTTTTCACGGTCGCTTCTCCACTACGTCACATCTATGAAACTCCAGCTCTGCGTCCTGATTGGCTGGACAATAAAATTGGTTGCAGAAATCACTCTCTATGGGAGATGTCCCAGATGGATGTGAGTGAAGCTAGTCGGAGCGATATCAATCTGGCTAGGGTCAGGTTAATAGAGTTCTACCATGGTGGAAACGTTTAGGGCGCAAAAGATGAACCCAGTTTAGTTTGAGACAGAATTAAAATATCTTCTTATGACGAGGAACTCGCTAAGTAACACTTTCCTCTGACCTCTCCTCCTTCCAAATGAAGTATCCGAATATTCATCAGCGCGGCAGCGGTTGCCAGAGCGAGCGCGTCAAAGCGGTCGCCGTGTACGACCAGGATGTCGGGGTTGAGTCTCTGCAGGACGTCGGGGAGCTTCACCAGGGCCAGCCCCACGCTCTCCACCATGGCTGCTTCGTCTTCTCCTCTTACGATGGTGTGGAGTTTGGAGCCAATGTCAAAGTGATCCTGCTCAATCATACGAAACGTGTTTCTGGAGAGCAGAAGGAAAAAGTTAAAACCTTAAAGAGAACAATGAAAAACAGATGGAAGCTCAACCACAATAGGCTGACGACGTGTTTTTATCAGTTCCTAAATAGGTTATTACGAAAGTTCTTACCCGTAATCATCAATGAGATGGGAGCCGAGCACCACCACTTCCAGTTCAAACTCTTCAGGGTGGGATTTCAGCCCAAACATGATGGGAGCTAACTTGGAGTAATCGGCTCTGTTGCATGTCGCCACACACACCTTCAGTTTCCTCTTGCCCTTCAGAAACATAACAGGAAAACACGGCACCCATTAGCTTGCTTGAATTTGAGTGCACACAAACCTCTACACCTATAATGGCCTGTTGAGGTTTCATCGGACTAGCTTCGATTAGAAATAATCCAGACTATCTTTTTTGGTATGAGTTCCATGATAACTTCAGTTGCTTGTAAAAATATGTTGACTCGCCTGTTCTTGTCTACACAGCTTTGAACGCCTATTTACTGCCCATTGTTGTCACTCTCCTTTATTAGCCTCATAAATGAGCCTCCATAAAATATTATTTTTAAATTTAACTGACTAAGTTTATTTTTAAAATGTATATCCATCCACCCATCCATCTATTTTCCATCATGCTTGTCCCTAGTGGGTCGCGAGGTTGCGCACCTTGTGGTGCCCATCTCCAGCATTCAATGAGCGAGAGGGACACCCTCACCAGTCTGTCGACTAATCGTTACAGCCCAGTAGATGACATTGTTTAAAATGTCTTTGTACCGACAACTTGACATGAACCAAGAAATCATAACCCCTCATAAAAACGTCATGTCTAATCGTAAACCTTTAAAAAGTGACTGAAATGTATGTTTTAAATCATAACCCCTCATACATACGTCATAACATGTCTAATCGTAAACCTTTAAAAAGTGACTTAAATTTACGTGTTAACATTACATTACACTTTCATATTAACTTTGGCTTTCATGAGACCATTTTAATGATGTCAATATTTTCCCTTTACCACAAGTTGAACAAGTAGGACCGGTTGCAAAGATGTCACCAAGTGGTATACTGACAAACTACATTTTGGTTCAAGTTGTCATAAAGACATTTTAAACAATGTCAACATTGCATTAAAAGTGTCAGAATTTACCGAATGACACTTTATGATAGTTATAAACACAGACTTGTGTTCATGACAGGTGTTATGTCATGTTTAGGACAATCTTAATCTCAAGTTAAGTGTTGCCAACTTTTCCACACATTATAGCCACAAATTTTAATATGCATGTGTGTTCTTGGGATTTTATGTGATAAAACTACACAAAATAGCAAATACTTGAAAGGAAGGGAAAAAAGGTCTGAGGAGTGGTACCTTCACACGTGTTTAGCCTTTATTAATCTGATTGATTAAATAAAAACCAGGAACACAGCTTTTTGGTTTTAATGTGACGAAATGCAGAAAACACAAGGGTTGCCTTTGCGCGGCACAATAGATGGCAGCAAATCCTTAAATATTTGCAACTCAACATTAAGGGAAGTTCTTCAACTCCTACCTGATACTCGTTTTCGTCAGTTTTCTCCCGCTCCATCTTTTCTTTGCTTCTCTGCATTTTCAGGTAGTACAGCTCCTAGGAAACAAAAGGCCAGAAGATCAGATGTCGACCCTCCAGGTAAGATTTCTGCTAAAGCAGGTTAATCGTTGCTGTCCTTCTAAAGTCCAACCACAGGTCATACTCACGTGAGCCTTCCATGTATTCAGAGTCTGAAGCATGAAAATACAACAAAACTACACTATAAATGCAATGGATATGTAAAGGACAGACGCCAACAAGCTTTTACAGAGTTGGTGAGCAAAAGGAAGAGGAAATGTTGCACCTTTGAACATCGAATCAAGTCTCTACTCAAATGAAAACATACACTTTTCTTAACAGACAAACATTTAAATGCCTAATAAATTTGGGCAAAGTGTCAACTGTACACGGAAATGTATAAATTATATTGATAGTGTTTTTGATATTGTCTTTTATTCAACATGAAATCTTGACGGGAAATCTCAACTGGCTGGTGGAACCTGTTATAACGACTCGGTCTGAACAAATGATGAATGCAGGTGTGACAGACATCCAGTCATGTGAATAACTTCATTCATTTGAGTAGGTGTGTCAAAACGGCCATTCTATTCTTTATCCACAAAGGACAATGACAACCAAACATCAATTAAACATTAAGAACATGTTTCATACAGGCACCAGGGGGTTTTGAGTAAAATGTAAGATTATTATACAAACAATGAGTTTTTCAACTCTTTTTTGAAAAGCTTGGTCAGCGTAATAGTGAGCATAATGAAGCAACATGATCATAAATACATCAATTAATCAATCAAGCAGCCAGAGGTAAGAATCTACCGATTCTCCGTTGATCGGCACCAAAAGGTGATCGGCAGGTCAGATACTGAAATTTGTTTTTTTTCTCCTTGTTCATTAAATTAACTGAAGCTAAAAAAAAAAAAACAAGAAGAAAATAAGAAAAGAAAATGTTAACTCTTAAACCAAGAAAATTGAAATTAATAAACAGTTCAACCAAAACTTTTAACTCACATTTCTGTGTTTAGTAAGAATCAAATAAAGGTGACGGGCATATGCTGCTCTGATGAACCTGGTAATTCCTCCATTTTTAGCTGGATTTAAAAATCACCTTGTCAATCAAAAAACATTTTTCTCTTATATGCTGAATTTTTTTAGAAGAAGAAAAAAAGAAATTGGCCGGCGCCAGAGCTAAAAGAAAACCACATATCGGTATCAGCCAGCAAAAGCCTGATCAGTTCATCTCTGAACAAAACACAATGATTGCAAATACAAAAACGGAGCGATTGGTTTATTTATTTATCAAATCTAACCACAAATTTAACCACAAAACTGGTTTAAGACTTAATTAAAGCTGATTAAAAAAAAACAATTGATCAAAATGCCTCAAAGAATTAAAACCTTTTTATTTTACTTTTATTTTTATAGTGTGTAGTAATAAAGCTATAGCTGATCTGAGTCTGCAGCCAAATTCTTCTTTTAGGAATTTAACCAGGCGCATTGCCAAGCCACAGCTAGATGCCCAAGGAAACGGTTGCAATCATTTTGAACCGTCGTCGCTTTAGGGGTTTGTAAGGTTCATGCCAGGGATTTTTTTCACCCCCACTAGCGTTTCAAGTGCTAATCCAGGGCAGGTCCCAGAAACGGCCAGAAAACCACCAAAATAACCGGTTAGTGTCTCCTCAGCCATAAAGCCACGTCATGCCTCTGTCAACGCCTTTCAGCACGTTTGACACTCCCTCTGGAGGGTTCATATGATAACAACAATTACAAATAAATTAATAAATAAATAAATAAATAAATCAGAAAAGATAATAGCGCTCGACTTCAACTTCAGCATTTTGGTCCCACATTCAAATGCAGCCTTTCTTATCAGTGCCTCGCCTGAGGCTTCAGCAGTCAAAACATAAAGAACTGGTTTCAAAGCAAAGCTCTGGTGCCACCACCCACCTAACAGCATCTAGTCAAATAGTTGTTTAGTCTCTTTTACGGTTTTGGTCAAAGCAGAATTTTTTTTTTTTAGACCCAAATCGGTGTCATTCTCCCCGGGATGCTCTGCACCGACCTTGGTTTGATTCATATCCACCTGTGGAAACGTTGCACACCTGCTTTGCTAAGAGAAAATTACAAATATTTTCTGTATTTCACTTCCCAGCTTCCATAGGGAAAGTGGTTATGTGACTCCAGTTAATAAAATGCACCTAAATGTCGCTCGCAAGCCATTATCTGCCCAAATGGGAAGTAAAATCCCAACAATGAAAGCGGAGCGTAACACAAAGCATTTTCTTTTTAAGATCACTTATCTCATGATAATATTTAACGGCAATAAAAAAGTGAGCTTGCACATCGGGGCTTAAGGGCACGATAAACTGGTTTACAGGCATGAAACAAATGCACAAGGAAGAAATGCCCTTTTCATAACTCACTTGAAAATGTTGACTTCATCAAACCCTTTAATGTCCTCCTAAATCACTTTCTACAGCTCTGAAGAAGAAAAAGAAGCGTCACCAGATATCCTACTGGCATACAAGATTCATTTGTGATATACTGTGAAGCCCTGATACTGGAAAAAAACATATTTACACATAATGTGCATTCCTTGGGAATGTTAAGATGGAATTGTCATATAAACATGTTAAACACATCTTATATTGGGCAAACAATTTAAATCAGGTTAAAATATATCTATTAAGGGGGAAAAAAAACTTCTAATTTAAATATATGGAGAGGCTCAGACACCAGAAACCCAATACAGTGGAGAATGTAGCGCCACCACACCCGACAAACCTATTCCCCAGGGCAAAACTACTCATGTTTTGACATTTCTGCTGCAAAACAATTGCATAAACATCTGAATACTTGAAGCAATTCCAGCTGTCAATCCCAAAAGGCTTGTTCTGTAATAACTCAGAAAAGGGAGCCGTTTCCTGAGGGACTTTTCGGCGCCCTACGACCGGCCTTTCGGGTCTCGCTGACAACATCGGTTTTGGCAATGAACTACAAAGCATGTTCTTCATAGTTGCACCTCGGATCAATCACTGCCCGCATCCAGAAGTCCCTCTGCTCACCTGCCAGAGAGTTGCGAGTTGTTACTAAAGCGCTCCACTCAACCGGTTTGTCCTCCCTTTTTGTTGCAGCTGAGAAACAGGACGGACACGTCCACCTCGCCGACGGGTTTTTTTTTTTTCCCTCCTGTGCAGCAGGAGTCTGGTTAGCAGCAGGTCCTCCTGTTATCAGAAAAAGCAACGGTCTGGTGGATGTAAGTAGCAAATTTGCGGCGGGGGCTTGGGGCTTCATCTATCTCGGTTCAAGGTCTGATTTTAATGGTCACATCACTAGCTACTTTCATCTACAGACAAAGTTTGGTGCTCATTCGGAAACAATATCATCCCCTTAATTATTCCCAGCCGGTGTTTTTAGACCCTGTGTGAAACGAAGATGTAAAATATCAGTCAGCGGTGCCATTTATTATCCGCTGACCCCCGACTGTTGTATAAAAACAGCGTTTATGCTGTAATTAAAATCTGTTTGCTGTGGTAGCCGTACAAACCCTTGCGAGCCGTCTCTGCCCCAGTCCTTTAGAGAACCTGGATGCAGCGGATGGAGCGCGGCAAATTAAAACGGTTTGATGACCCGCCGGTGAGGTAGACTTGTCATGTTCTCAGCTGTAACAAAGTGAGGACAAACCGGGTTGAGTGTTACGGTTTAGTAACAACTCCCTCTCCAGTGGCTTTATGGCTGTGGAAAACGACCCTTGTTCTCAGGTGTTTATTGTAGAACCTGCTGAGAACCAGCTTCAATACCTGCCCTGAATCAGGAACAGTTAGATCGGCAGAAAAAAAATAAAAATAAAATGGAAATAAGCATCTTTTAAACTTGAATCAGGTCAGGTGCATCTCTACCAAAAGCACCAGGCGAGGCATCACAACTAAACATGGTGCATAACAATGAGGGAACGTGTCGGCATTCATGCCTCAGACCGTTCTCAGCACGTGCGAAATGCGGACTGATCGGTTTCACAGAGCGGGTCTCGCGCCCTGGAGACGAAACTCCCCCGATCGCCCTGAATGAAATTGATGCATGCCGCCGCTTCCGCTGGAGCATCACAAGACAACATCAGCAGCCGACGTTATAAAAAAAAAAAAAAAAAAAAATGGGGGCAGGGATGCAAGCAGGAAGCAGAGAGATGACACAGCAGCTGAAGCAGAACTACAGACCGGCTCAAACACACAAACATAACAAGGGAAATGAGGACACCAAGTGAACAAGAGGAAGATTAAAAAAGGACCACGACTAAAAATAGGAGAAAAAAAAAAAAAAAAAAACGGCCATCTGACTCACATGAGGGTTTCTGCTCAAAGCACACGGCTGCTGCTTTTCCATCTCTCACCTCTGCTGATTAGAAGCTAAAAAAAATTTAATATAAAAAAAATCCCACTCTTGGTTTTTCCTTAAACCCTTCTATTCAATTCTTTTTTTTTTTTTTTTTACCCAAAAAAAATTAAGCAGCAGAGAGAGAGCAGGTACCAACCAGCAAACCCATGAGGAGAAAGGAAGGGAGAAAGGTTTGGCGACAGAGACGTGGAGTCTGGGGCGGGGAGGGGCTGCGTGTGATGAGGGCAGGAACCATTTGAGCTGCAGCTCACCGATTGGACGAGAGCAAGGAAGAAGAACACAGCCATCATTCCAGACGCACAGCGAGGAGCTGACCCCTCCCTCTTTCATTCATCTACATGAAAATCCTTTTTTTATTTTTCCAACAGTCTACGGTAATCCAACGGCATTCCTATTTCCCCAGCAACGTGCTGGACCTGTGTGGCAGCAGAGAATGGCGGACAGCGCGATACGCTCCTTATTTGAGTTGAGGGAATGGCATCAGCTCTGCAAACTTAGCCGGAGAGGCAACGCGCCAAGTCAACGAGCCTCTCTGTTCATGCTTCAGTGACATCCTGGTTTACTCCCGGACAAAAGGAAGCGGTTTCTTATGCCATCAAAGCACACCAACATCGAGCTCTGTCAATAAAGCGAGAGGGCAAACAAAGCGACGGACCATGAACTCTGTCCGCAGGATTACCATGAAATCAGACAAACTACCATCTTTTTTTTTACCTTATCTTATCGCCACTCCACCTCATCTAATCCATTTCAGATTTCTCCTTTTATTAACTTTATGTCCTTTCGCGCTTTCTAGTAAAAGGCGCAGTAAAGCTGTAAATTAATCACACCCCAGGCAGATTTAGACATAAGGTTTTATTGTTTAAGGGATTTGTTTATGGTCGGAAATGACGGGGATCTCCCAAAATATAAAAAAGAAAAACTATAAACAAAGGGTTTTTAATTTTTGGAAATTAATAGTTTTCTTATTTTTTTGGTTTACATCTTATAGCAAAACATCCTAGGCAGAAATGTATGCATACCCTTCTCATTAATCAGTAGAATTGAAATTAGAATAATTTAGCCGCTGTGGAGCTTTTAGCAGGTTCTCATCAGCATTTTATGACGATTCATCTTCTGCAACGGGCTCTCGGCTGCGATCACCTCCGTCTTTAGTCATATCAGCTCTCTGGCTGGGACGCCCCAAGACATCAAGACTACTGCTAGTCAGGAAATATACTGGCAGAATTAATTACTTCAAAGCATAATATTTCAGGAATAGGAATTAACTGAATGAACTGTGCTGTGAGGGTCATGGTGTTGCGAAGGATTTTACAAAGAAAAGTGAAATATTTGAAATAACCGTTCCAATAATTACAACTATGATCTAATAATTTCCCATAGATAACCATAGGGACCAAGGCATCTTTAAGCTAATTATGTTCCCTGGACGGAAAACATGTCGAACTAAAGATTTAATAATATGGATATTTTTGAGAAACTCTTTTAAGAATCTGTTTGAAATAAACCAGTACAAGTCCCCCCTGCCCTCCCCTTCACAGATTGTGATTATACAGTCATTCAATGAATTAGAAAATGATCAAAAAGCCAATTTGTTTCAGTAACTCAATTAACTAAGGTAAATGCATTATACAAATCTACTCACAGACGGGTGATTAAAAGCCCTTATTTCTGTTAATGATTATTTTTTTTGGCTTACATATAATGAAAACCAGGCGTTTAAGATTAGAATATTACATCAGACTGATTGGAAATTTTGAAAATAGGAATACAGAAATGTCGCTTAATGAAAAGTATGTTTTATACTTGCTTAAAGGTTTATGTCCAATAGGTACTTTTAATATGACAAATAAGCCTCATTGGAACCCATATTCTAATTTATTGAATATGACGGTAACGTATTTTTCAGACAATAAGGCGCATTAAATATCCTTTCCAAGTGTGTAATATCACTCCGCCCCTCCACGTACAAAGCTCTCTCCTGAGAGGGAGAGCTATCCGTTTCTGCTGGGAGGACAGAGTAGTTGGACTACACTGCCCTGTTTCTAACATAAAGTCAAAATAAACTTTTATACTGCATTAACTTACTAGGTTTATTGTTGCTTAGTCGTACTTACACACTTGTACCATTGTACCACATAAAATCGGTCAGTAAGCACAACGGCAATCATATATAAAGGCGCATCATCAATTTTTGAGAAGACGTAAGGATTTTTAAGTGCGCCTTATGGTGTTGCTGAATATACCAGACATAACTATTGTCAATTAAATCCTCCCAGACAGACAGATTTCTGCCCGAGTTTGATTACTCTCGTGCAAAAGATCAATTTCCAGCTGAGAGAGGGAGCTGGGAAAGGTGACTGCTCCTCCTTCCTCCTCTGTGTGGCTTTCATCAACTCACACAAGAACAGGAGGAGATTTCTCAAAACATCCCTGACTTCATCCTTGATCCAAAGTTAACACCACCTGCAGAGTCATAACATACCCGGCATTGTTCTGTTGCCGCTTCTCAGGTAGCCTAGGAAAGGAACAGTATATCTACAGAGTGACGGAAAAAAAAAAAAAAAAAAACACGCATTATGTCCGACTCTGTAAAGGAAACATGGTGAAGGGTCATGTTTAAAGACGGCGAGTGAGGGGTGTTGCTCAACGTAGAGACCATAACACAAGCTCCTACTGAGAAAACACGCCGACACAACAGTCTGTGCGAACAGAGTGGTCCTTAATCTTTCTTTTTCTTCACAGGTCTGCCCCAAAAAAATTATAAATAAATAAATAAAATCAGACAAATGCAGCTGATCCAGAGCACGTTCTCACTAAAACCAGGAAGATAGAGCACATCGCCCCAGTGCTGAAGTCCTTCCACTGGCTCCCTGTAGCTCAGAGAATAGACTTTAAAACACTTCTGTTAGTTTATATATGAATGGCTTAGCACCAAAATACATTAAAGACCCGTTGTTGCCGTATCAGCTCTCCAGAACACTCAGATCTTCTGGTTCTCTGCACACCCAGAACCAAACATGGAGCAGAAACATTTAGTTCCTGTGCTCCCCAAATCTGGAACAATCTCCCAGAAAACAGCCGAAACACTGAGTTCCTTTAAATCAAGACTGAAAACCGACCCGTTTAGAGCTGCTTTCAGCCATAATATCAGGACCATGGACCAACATATTGGAGATGTATTGATGTTTTCACCTGATACAGTTTAATGTTACTGGTCTCACAACCGGTGACTGTTTCTATGCGTTTGTTTCTTTCACTTTGAGCCGCCCTGCTGCTGAAATGTGCTATACAAATAATCCTGACTGGACTTCTTAGATTTGAATGTAAAATTTCTAACATTGTTAATAGTACCAAAGCATTTTCATCCGGTCTGTTGACAGAGCTCCTTTGTGTGCAGCTGATTTTACAGGACAAACCTGTCTGCGGAACAGGGAACATGAACATGTCTGAAACAGCGTCAGGGTTTGTTTGCTGTTGTTGTTTTTACATTTTGGCTGGCTTGAATCGTTACCGCTGACAATGTTCTAAAATTTTAAATACACACAAGCCACAGCCGTATCACGGTAAGCAAAAAACGTAGGGATTAATTTTTTTTGACGAGTGGAAATGCATTCGGCCCAGGTTGATTAGCGTCAGTTAAGCAATACTGACATCAATCTACAGTGGAATGTATTATTATTATTGTATGTATTATTATTATTATTGTAAATGAAACTGCCGGTCAGCAACAGTAGCATTTGCAAAAAACTAGCAAAAGTTTACTTATATTTTAATCCCATTTTCTGGCTACCTCTTCCTTTAAATGTTAATCTTTTTAGTTTAGTTTAGAAAGAGGAAAAAAGGCTCTTGAAATACTTCCTCGTACCCCCATTGAACTGATCACTTCATGTTTCCGCCACATTTCAGAGGGATCGCTTCTGATTCAATGAGTCTACAGGCCAGATCGGATTTAAACATAACTTAAAACTTTACATTTTGATTTTTGTTTTAACTGCATTCCTTTGTCAGGATGTCTTGTCGGGAGCGCAAACTGCAATTTTATTCGGAAACGTAGTACTTATTTATAAAAATATCAGAGAAAACGCCAGGCGCCTATCATGCTGTAAAATGGATGGCTGCTTTTAAGGAAGTAGTTTATCACTGAACAAGTAATCTTCAACAAATCTATTAAAAAAAATACATATTAGGGGTTTATTTCTTTAATTGTGATAATCGTGGCTTACATCTAATTCAATTCCTAGGGTCGTTTGTTTTAATGCACAAAACAAATAAACCAAGTGTTTTGTGTTATCTCTCTTTGGGGGTGTTGATGAAATCCATTAACTTTTAGTGACTTTTACTTTGTTAAGCTGCACCTACAGCGTGTCATTTATAATCAGATACTAGCAACATGAATCAATCAAACTTGCACTGCAAGTCTTGAAAGTCTTTTCATCTGCTGCTGATTTCAAACTGGAGTCATGGCTCCTCCAACCAACAACAGGCTTCTTTACAATCTTATAGTGCCATCTAATGTCCTTTTTTTTTTTTTTTTTTTTTTAATCTGTCGTTGCACGCGAGGTGTCACAAAGCAGATTGGTATCTGAAGCTGAACTGCCGGCTTTCACACTTTCTGGTTTGACTGGCTGCGTCGCATCTGTCCTCGCAGAGAGATTAGCGAGCGGAGTCAAGCTATCATCAGCTAGCTTGTTGACGGGGGGTAAACAAAAGAGATAATTACACCCCCGGCTGGCGGAGCCGCTTTTCCCGTCTGACCCCTCCTCCTGCCCTGCGAGGGACACGTTGCCTAAACCATCCTCTGTGACTGGCTCCCCCCCCGCGCGAGTGGCCCGGGTTAGCTCATGCTAGCCGGTGGAGGGAGTGCGGACAAGTTCGCCAAAGTTTCGCTGTGTTTGGATGCACTGTGTCCGTACACCGGTGTGGTCTAAATGCGACGAGGGTTACCTTCAACTAGATGCGTTGTGCGTGTCTCAGACTGAAGTCATCGATAGTTGGGCTCAGTGGCTCCACTACGGCGGCTTTTTGCGAGATAACAGCAGCCAACACGCAGATGATGCAGCAGCGGGGTTTGCCCGGGTTAGTGGTGGAGGCGCGTTCGGCTCGTTCAGTGAACGCACCTCGGAACTATGCCGGATGTTCAAGGCGCGGCTTTCAAAATAAAAGTCCACCCCCCGACTCAGCGTTTTTCCATTGCGTCTTGCTTGAAAATACACCAAAAGAGAAGGAGCAAAACCAGAAATCAAATCAGAAATAAAAACAGCACGTCAGCTGTGTTCTGATCGCCATTCCCTCATTGCAGGTCAATTTAAAAATAATTAAAATGCTTGCTTTGGCTTGGTGCCCACAAGAAGCAGCATCTAATTTTAATGTTCCACTTATCTGTAAAAAAACAAAAACAAAAAACAAAAACAAAAAAAACAACAGAAGACTGACACCACGAGTTCCTTTAAATCAAGGTTAAAAACATATTTGTTTACAGTTGCCTTTGAATTCTAATGTAGAAGTTTATAGTCCAACTTAGCTTATATATTGACCTGCTGGTACTATTCCACTGCAACGTACTTCTGTAATGTTTTCTTTGTTCTGTTCATTTACAGCACTTTGAATTGCCTCGTTACTGAAATGTGCTAAACAAATATACTGGCTTTGTTAAAGCTCCGCTTATCTGGAACAAACTTCCAGAAAACTGTAAAAGTGCGGAAAGCCTGAGTTCTTTTAAATCAAGATTAAAAACACATCTGTTTAAAATTGCCTTTGACTGTTCTAGTTAAACTGTTTTACTGTTTTTAATGTTCTTCTTTGTTTCTACATTCTATCCCCACTTGCTTTTATTCTATTTTCTATCTCCTACTTGTTTTTATTTTGCTATATTTTAATCATGTAAAGCACTTTGCATTGTCTTTGTACTGAATTGGGCTATATAAATAAATTTGCCTTGCCTTGCCTTGCCTATAGAAAAATTTACATTTGTATAAAATATGGTGTATTAGCTAATAATATTATTTAAAATGCTTTATCTTTATACTTTTTCTTCGGTATTATTAAACTTTTGATTAATAATATCAAAATAGGAAGGGTTTCTGCAGTTTTATTTCTTGGAGTAAGAACAGAAAAATATATTATAAGTCACACATCAATTGAATAAAAACGGTCTACCAGTCTAAAAAATAAATGCATACTGTATATGTTCTATACAGCTTTTTACTTTCATGTAACTAGCAATTTGAAAGTGAGGGAAAGTGCATTTAAAACCACTTCCAATACAGTTTTTGCTTTTTAAAACAAGCCAAAACAATGATTAGCAAGGTTGTTAATAGAGATTCGACATATGAACTTTGTTAAATTAAATGCATTAAAACTTCACATAAAAAATACGTTTAAAGCAAAACACAAGGTATTAGCTACCTGTAAATATCAAAACATTGTTTGAGAAAATACAGTTTTATAAAACCTCCAGTAAGAAATCATTTAATGTAGTCAAAAAGTACAAATCTGTGTGTTTTGGAAAAATAAAACAAAAAAGACCATCAAGCTAGTTTGTCGAGATTGCTGGGCACTCATGAGGAATTTATTACTTTCATAATTATTGCCTTCTGTCTTATTTGATTTCCAGTCTGAAATGAAGCCTATACTTCTGTATTCAAAGCTTTTATTTTCTGGACCAGATAACGGAAGTTGTAAAAGTTACTTCTACTTCATTGCTAATGCAATGCTCAGCTGCAGGGACATAATATTCGCGCCTACACCTGTATGTAGGTGGAGGTTGTCAGAAATGCACTGCTGGGGATGCTTTCAAGTGTTATATCTGCATAGGACGAGTAAACATTGATGCATCTCAGCATCAGACACGTGTTTGCTCTGTCAGGGGAGGGGGGCATAATGTAAGGAAATCTGGATCTGTAAAAAATGTAAAGATACCTATATGGGTGTATTTGGTAAAGGCATAAAGGCTGGTGGAGGAGCTTTAAAAATACTTCCATTGAATAAAAAACTAACCCTTTTTCTATAGGCAAATAGGGAAAGAAAGAAATAAAAAATAAAGAACCCTATGTGAATTAAAGTTTTTAATCTACCAGAATACTGTACACAGCACTTGCCACGGTTGCAGTGCTTTTGTCTGGGCTGCCGCCCTCACACGCTGCTGTTTATTTCATTACTCTGCTGCATTGCAGGGCTGTTTCCCCCCCTCAACCCAGGAAGGGGTTGCATAAGAACTCTCCTTCATGCTGGTTCGGGCGTTCCCTGGGAGTGAGCTGGGTACGGGAGACAGGGCTGGGATTACAAAGTTTGGAAAGAATGGGGTGGGTGGGTGGGGGCTGGGTTAGGATGGAGGGCCTAAAGCGGAGCGGGTAGTCACGACAGAAAAAGAGGGTCAGTTCCAGAGCGCTTACAGGTCAATAGCTGGGTGTGGAGGTTGGGAGGGGTGATGTGTGAGTCACAGTGGAGGAGAAAGTGTGTGTGTGTGCGCGTATGTGAGACGCAGTGAGACGTGCACAGAGAGAAAATGTCTTGCTGTATCTCCTCCGCTTTGATTGTTTCTTCTTTTATGGATTTCACAGAAACAAAGCTCTGCTCTTTACGACTCCGGACTCCTATTCTTGTGAGCGATTGACGCAAATCCGAGGGGATGCTCTCAGTCTGGCCGGTGCGGTGGGATCTGACGTTCAGCTCCATCAGCAACGTTGCTCTGCAGGACTGATTGCTGCCTCTGATGATGATGCGTTCCCTATCTGCACCTCCTGACTCCTTCAGTTTATTGACATGCGCATCAGCGTTCAAGGAAAGCAGAAGTTTGTTGTGGAATGAACTGGCAGCGACTCTCTGAACCCTGTGCTATGATTTAGCAATTATCTTCATATTTGCAGCC